>NC_060142.1:5491400-5791400 GCF_021461385.2 Schistocerca piceifrons
AGTAAAGTGGGAACAGTGCATCGGAAAGGAGATACTCGTATCCCAAAACTAAATCCTGTCCTTTTTTTACTGATACGTGACTCGATTTAGGAGGAGAAGTCATTGAGCACATATTATTTCATAGCGACGCAATTTCTGTGTTAATTATTCATGTGAGGGAGCGAGGGATGTAGTAAAGAGGGAACAGTGGATCGGAAAGGAGTTACTCGTATCCCAAAACTAAATCCTGTCGTTTCCATTGAAACGTGACTCGATTTAGGAGGAGAAGTCATTGAGCACATAGTATTTCATTGCGACGCAATGTCTGTGTTAATTCGTCAATGTGAGGGAGCGAGCGTTGAGGTAAAGAATGAATAGTGCATCGGAAAGGGGTTACTCGTATCCCAAAACTAAATCCTGTAGTTTCCATTGAAACGTCACTCGATTTAGGAGGAGAAGTCATTGAGCACATAGTATTTCATAGCGACGCAATTTCTGTGTTAATTCGTCAATGTGAGGGAGCGAGCGTTGAGGTAAAGAATGAATAGTACATCGGAAAGGAGTTACTCGTATCCCAAAACTAAATCCTGTCGTTTCCATTGAAACGTGACTCGATTTAGGAGGAGAAGTCATTGAGCACATAGTATTTCATAGCGACGCAATTTCTGTGCTAATTATTCATGTGAGGGAGCGAGGGATGTAGTAAAGAGGGAACAGTGCATCGGAAAGGAGATACTCGTGTCCCGAAACTAAATCCTGCCGTTTCCATTGAAACGTGACTCGATTTAGGAGGAGAAGTCATTGAGCACATTGTATTTCATAGCGACGGAATTTCTGCGTTAATTCGTCAATGTGAGGGAGGGAGCCTTAGGTAAAGAATGAACAGTGCATCGGAAAGGAGTTACTCGTATCCCAAAACTAAATCCTGTCGTTTCCATTGAAACGTGACTCGATTTAGGAGGAGAAGTCATTGAGCACATAGTATTTCATAGCGACGGAATTTCTGTGTTAATTCGTCAATGTGAGGGAGCGAGCGTTGAGGTAAAGAATGAATAGTGCATCGGAAAGGAGTTACTCGTATCCCAAAACTAAATCCTGTCGTTTCCATTGAAACGTGACTTGATTTAGGAGGAGAAGTCATTGAGCACATAGTATTTCATAGTGACGCAATTTCTGTGTTAATTCGTCAATGTGAGGGAGCGAGCGTTGAGGTAAAGAATGAATAGTGCATCGGAAAGGAGTTACTCGTATCTCAAAACTAAATCCTGTCGTTTCCATTGAAACGTGACTCGTTTTAGGAGGAGAAGTCATTGAGCACATAGTATTTCATAGCGACGCAATTTCTGTGTTAATTATTCATGTGAGGGAGCGAGGGATGTAGTAAAGTGGGAACAGTGCATCCGAAAGGAGTTACTCGTATCCCAAAACTAAATCATGTCGTTTCCATTGAAACGTGACTCGATTTAGGAGGAGAAGTCATTGAGCACATAGTATTTCATAGCGACGCAATTTCTGTGTTAATTATTCATGTGAGGGAGCGAGGGATGTAGTAAAGTGGGAACAGTGCATCGGAAAGGAGACACTCGTATCCCAAAACTAAATCCTGTCGTTTCCATTGAAACGTGACTCGATTTAGGAGGAGAAATCGTTGAGCACATAGTATTTCATAGCGACGCAATTTCTGTGTCAATTATTTATGTGAGGGAGCGAGGGATGTAGTAGAGTGGGAACAGTGCATCGGAAAGGAGTTACTCGTATCCCAAAACTAAATCCTGTCGTTTCCATTGAAACGTGACTCGATTTAGGAGGAGAAGTCATAGAGCACATAGTATTTCATAGCGACGCAATTTCTGTGTTAATTATTCATGTGAGGTAGCGAGGGATGTAGTAAAGAGGGAACAGTGCATCGGAATGGAGTTACTCGTATCCCAAAACTAAATCCTGTCGTTTTTTTATTGATACGTGACTCGATTTAGGAGGAGAAGTCATTGTGCACATAGTATTTCATAGTGACGCAATTTCTGTGTTAATTATTCACGTGAGGGAGCGAGGGATGTAGTAAAGTGGGAACAGTGCATCGGAAAAGAGATACTCGTATCCTAAAACTAAATCCTGTCTTTCCATTGAAACGTGACTCGATTTAGGGGGAGAAGTCATTGAGCACATAGTTTTTCATGGCGACGCAATTTCTGTGTTAATTCGTCAATGTCAGGTAGCGAGCGTTGAGGTAAAGAATGAATAGTGCATCAGAAAGGAGTTACTCGTATCCCAAAACTAAATCCTGTCGTTTCCATTGAAACGTCACTCGATTTAGGAGGAGAAGTCATTGAGCACATAGTATTTCATAGCGACGCAATTTCTGTGTTAATTCGTCAATGTGAGGGAGCGAGGGATGTAGTAAAGTGGGAACAGTGCATCGGAAAGGAGATACTCGTATCCCAAAACTAAATCCTGTCGTTTTTTTACTGATACGTGACTCGATTTAGGAGGAGAAGTCATTGAGCACATATTATTTCATAGCGACGCAATTTCTGTGTTAATTATTCATGTGAGGGAGCGAGGGATGTAGTAAAGAGGGAACAGTGGATCGGAAAGGAGTTACTCGTATCCCAAAACTAAATTCTGTCGTTTCCATTGAAACGTGACTCGATTCAGGAGGAGAAGTCATTGAGCACATAGTATTTCATTGCGACGCAATTTCTGTGTTAATTCGTCAATGTGAGGGAGCGAGCGTTGAGGTAAAGAATGAATAGTGCATCGGAAAGGTGTTACTCGTATCCCAAAACTAAATCCTGTCGTTTCCATTGAAACGTGACTCGATTTAGGAGGAGAAGTCATTGAGCACATAGTATTTCATAGCGACGCAATTTCTGTGCTAATTATTCATGTGAGGGAGCGAGGGATGTAGTAAAGAGGGAACAGTGCATCGGAAAGGAGATACTCGTGTCCCGAAACTAAATCCTGCCGTTTCCATTGAAACGTGACTCGATTTAGGAGGAGAAGTCATTGAGCACATTGTATTTCATAGCGACGGAATTTCTGCGTTAATTCGTCAATGTGAGGGAGCGAGCCTTAGGTAAAGAATGAACAGTGCATCGGAAAGGAGTTACTCGTATCCCAAAACTAAATCCTGTCGTTTCCATTGAAACGTGACTCGATTTACGAGGAGAAGTCATTGAGCACATAGTATTTCATAGCGACGGAATTTCTGTGTTAATTCGTCAATGTGAGGGAGCGAGCGTTGAGGTAAAGAATGAATAGTGCATCGGAAAGGAGTTACTCGTATCCCAAAACTAAATCCTGTCGTTTCCATTGAAACGTGACTTGATTTAGGAGGAGAAGTCATTGAGCACATAGTATTTCATAGCGACGCAATTTCTGTGTTAATTCGTCAATGTGAGGGAGCGAGCGTTGAGGTACAGAATGAATAGTGCATCGGAAAGGAGTTACTCGTATCTCAAAACTAAATCCTGTCGTTTCCATTGAAACGTGACTCGATTTAGGAGGAGAAGTCATTGAGCACATAGTATTTCATAGCGACGCAATTTCTGTGTTAATTCGTCAATGTGAGGGAGCGAGGGATGTAGTAAAGTGGGAACAGTGCATCGGAAAGGAGTAACTCGTATCCCAAAACTTAATCCTGTCGTTTCCATTGATACGAGACTCGATTTAGGAGGAGAAGTCATTGAGCACATAGTATTTGATAGCGACGCAATTTCTGTGTTAATTATTCATGTGAGGTAGCGAGGGATGTAGTAAAGTAGGAACAGTGCATCGGAAAGGAGATACTCGTGTCCCAAAACTCAATCCAGTCGTTTCCATAGAAACGTTACACGATTTAGAAGGAGAAGTCATAGAACCCATAGTATTTCATAGCGACGCAATTTCTGTGTTAATTCGTCAATGTGAGAAGCGAGCGTTGAGGTAAAGAATGAAATGTGCATCGGAAAGGAGATACTCGTGTCCCAAAACTAAATCCAGTCGTTTCCATTGAAACGTGATTCGATTTAGGAGGAGAAGTCATTGAGCACATAGTATTTCATAGCGACGCAATTTCTGTGTTAATTATTCATGTGAGGGAGCGAGGGATGTAGTAAAGTTGGAACAGTGCATCGGAAAGGAGATACTCGAATCCCAAAACTAAATCGTGTCGTTTCCATTGAAACGTGACTCGGTTTAGGAGGAGAAGTCATTGAGCACATAGTATTTCATAGCGACGCAATTTCTGTGTTAATTATTCATGTGAGGGAGCGAGGGATGTAGTAAAGTGGGAACAGTGCATCGGAAAGGAGATACTCGTATCCCAAAACTAAATCCTGTCGTTTCCATTGAAACGTGACTCGATTTATAAGGTGAAGTCATTGGGCACATAGTATTTCATAGCTACGCAGTTTCTGTGTTAATTATTCATGTGAGGGAGCGAAGGATGTAGTAAAGTGGGAACAGTGCATCGATAAGGAGATACTCGCATCCCAAAATTAAATCCTGTCGTTTCCATTGAAACGTGACTCGATTTAGGAGGAGAAGTCATTGAGCACATAGTATTTCTTAGCGACGCAATTTCTGTGTTAATTCGTCAATGTGAGGGAGCGAGGGATGTAGTAAAGTGGGAACAGTGCATCGGAAAGGAGTTACTCGTATCCCAAAACCAAATCCTGTCGTTTCCATTGAAACGTGACTCGATTTAGGAGGAGAAGTCATTGAGCACATAGTATTTAATAGCGACGCAATTTCTGTGTTAATTATTCATGTGAGGGAGCGAGGGATGTAGTAAAGTGGGAACAGTGCATCCGAAAGGAGTTACTCGTATCCCAAAACTAAATCATGTCGTTTCCATTGAAACGTTACTCGATTTAGGAGGAGAAGGCATTGAGCACATAGTATTTCATAGCGACGCAATTTCTGTGTTAATTATTCATGTGAGGGAGCGAGGGATGTAGTAAAGTGGGAACAGTGCATCGGAAAGGAGATACTCGTATCCCAAAACTAAATCCTGTCGTTTCCATTGAAACGTGACTCGATTTTGGAGGAGAAGTCATTGAGCAGATAGTATTTCATAGCGACGCAATTTCTGTGTTAATTATTCATGTGAGGGAGCGAGGGATGTAGTAAAGTGGGAACAGTGCATCGGAAAGGAGATACTCGTATCCCAAAACTAAATCCTGTCGTTTCCTTTGAAACGTGACTCGATTTAGGAGGAGAAATCGTTGAGCACATAGTATTTCATAGCGACGCACTTTCTGTGTCAATTATTCATGTGAGGGAGCGAGGGATGTAGTAAAGTGGGAACAGTGCTTCGGAAAGGAGTTACTCGTATCATAAAACTAAATCCTGTCGTTTCCATTGAAACGTGACTCGATTTAGGAGGAGAAGTCATAGAGCACATAGTATTTCATAGCGACGCAATTTCTGTGTTATTTATTCATGTGAGGTAGCGAGGGATGTAGTAAAGTGGGAACAGTGCATCGGAAAGGAGTTACTCGTATCCCAAAACTAAATCCTGTCGTTTTTTTATTGATACGTGACTCGATTTAGCAGGAGAAGTCATTGAGCACATATTATTTCATAGCGACGCATTTTCTGTGTTAATTATTCATGTGAGGAAGCGAGGGATGTAGTAAAGAGGGAACAGTGGATCGGAAAGGAGTTACTCGTATCCCAAAACTAAATCCTGTCGTTTCCATTGAAACGTGACTCGATTTAGGAGGAGAAGTCATTGAGCACAGAGTATTTCATAGCGACGCAATTACTGTGTTAATTTGTCAATGTGAGGGTGCGAGCGTTGAGGTAGAGAATGAATAGTGCATCGGAAAGGAGTTACTCGTATCCCAAAATTAATCCTGTAGTTTCCATTGAAACGTTACTCGATTTAGGAGGAGAAGTCATTGTGCACATAGTATTTCATAGCGACGCAATTTCTGTGTTAATTATTCATGTGAGGGAGCGAGGGATGTAGTAAAGTGGGAACAGTGCATCGGAAAGGAGATACTCGTATCCTAAAACTAAATCCTGTCTTTCCATTGAAACGTGATTCGATTTAGGAGGAGAAGTCATTGAGCACATAGTTTTTCATAGCGACGCAATTTCTGTGCTAATTATTCATGTGAGGGAGCGAGGGATGTAGTAAAGTGGGAACAGTGCATCGGAAAGGAGATACTCGTATCCCAAAACTAAATCCTGTCGTTTTTTTATTGATACGTGACTCGATTTAGGAGGAGAAGTCATTGTGCACATAGTATTTCATAGCGACGCAATTTCTGTGTTAATTATTCACGTGAGGGAGCGAGGGATGTAGTAAAGTGGGAACAGTGCATCGGAAAAGAGATACTCGTATCCTAAAACTAAATCCTGTCTTTCCATTGAAACGTGACTCGATTTAGGGGGAGAAGTCATTGAGCACATAGTTTTTCATAGCGACGCAATTTCTGTGTTAATTCGTCAATGTGAGGGAGCGAGCGTTGAGGTAAAGAATGAATAGTGCATCAGAAAGGAGTTACTCGTATCCCAAAACTAAATCCTGTCGTTTCCATTGAAACGTCACTCGATTTAGGAGGAGAAGTCATTGAGCACATAGTATTTCATAGCGACGCAATTTCTGTGTTAATTCGTCAATGTGAGGGAGCGAGGGATGTAGTAAAGTGGGAACAGTGCATCGGAAAGGAGATACTCGTATCCCAAAACTAAATCCTGTCGTTTTTTTACTGATACGTGACTCGATTTAGGAGGAGAAGTCATTGAGCACATATTATTTCATAGCGACGCAATTTCTGTGTTAATTATTCATGTGAGGGAGCGAGGGATGTAGTAAAGAGGGAACAGTGGATCGGAAAGGAGTTACTCGTATCCCAAAACTAAATCCTGTCGTTTCCATTGAAACGTGACTCGATTTAGGAGGAGAAGTCATTGAGCACATAGTATTTCATAGCGACGCAATTTCTGTGCTAATTATTCATGTGAGGGAGCGAGGGATGTAGTAAAGAGGGAACAGTGCATCGGAAAGGAGATACTCGTGTCCAGAAACTAAATCCTGCCGTTTCCATTGAAACGTGACTCGATTTAGGAGGAGAAGTCATTGAGCACATTGTATTTCATAGCGACGGAATTTCTGCGTTAATTCGTCAATGTGAGGGCGCGAGCCTTAGGTAACGAATGAACAGTGCATCGGAAAGGAGTTACTCGTATCCCAAAACTAAATCCTGTCGTTTCCATTGAAACGTGACTCGATTTAGGAGGAGAAGTCATTGAGCACATAGTATTTCATAGCGACGGAATTTCTGTGTTAATTCGTCAATGTGAGGGAGCGAGCGTTGAGGTAAAGAATGAATAGTGCATCGGAAAGGAGTTACTCGTATCCCAAAACTAAATCCTGTCGTTTCCATTGAAACGTGACTTGATTTAGGAGGAGAAGTCATTGAGCACATAGTATTTCATAGCGACGCAATTTCTGTGTTAATTCGTCAATGTGAGGGAGCGAGCGTTGAGGTAAAGAATGAATAGTGCATGGGAAAGGAGTTACTCGTATCTCAAAACTAAATCCTGTCGTTTCCATTGAAACGTGACTCGATTTAGGAGGAGAAGTCATTGAGCACATAGTATTTCATAGCGACGCAATTTCTGTGTTAATTCGTCAATGTGAGGGAGCGAGGGATGTAGTAAAGTGGGAACAGTGCATCGGAAAGGAGTAACTCGTATCCCAAAACTTAATCCTGTCGTTTCCATTGATACGAGACTCGATTTAGGAGAAGAAGTCATTGAGCACATAGTATTTGATAGCGACGCAATTTCTGTGTTATTTATTCATGTGAGGGCGCGAGGGATGTAGTAAAGTGGGAACAGTGCATCGGAAAGGAGATACTCGTATCCCAAAACCAAAGCCTGTCGTTTCCATTGAAACGTGACTCGATTTAGGAGGAGAAGTCATTGAGCACATAGTATTTCATAGCGACGCAATTTCTGTGTTAATTCGTCAATGTGAGGGAGCGAGGGATGTAGTAAAGTGGGAACAGTGCATCGGAAAGGAGTTACTCATATCTAAAAAATAAATCCTGTCGTTTCCATTGATACGTTACTCGATTTAGGAGGAGAAGTCACTGAGCACATAGTACTTCATAGCGACGCAATTTCTGTGTTAATTATTCATGTGAGGTAGCGAGGGATGTAGTAAAGTAGGAACAGTGCATCGGAAAGGAGATACTCGTGTCCCAAAACTGAATCCAGTCGTTTCCATAGAAACGTTACACGATTTAGAAGGAGAAGTCATAGAACCCATAGTATTTCATAGCGACGCAATTTCTGTGTTAATTCGTCAATGTGAGGAGCGAGCGTTGAGGTAAAGAATGAAAAGTGCATCGGAAAGGAGATACTCGTGTCCCAAAACTAAATCCAGTCGTTTCCATTGAAACGTGATTCGATTTAGGAGGAGAAGTCATTGAGCACATAGTATTTCATAGCGACGCAATTTCTGTGTTAATTATTCATGTGAGGGAGCGAGGGATGTAGTAAAGTTGGAACAGTGCATCGGAAAGGAGATACTCGAATCCCAAAACTAAATCGTGTCGTTTCCATTGAAACGTGACTCGATTTAGGAGGAGAAGTCATTGAGCACATAGTATTTCATAGCGACGCAATTTCTGTGTTAATTATTCATGTGAGGGAGCGAGGGATGTAGTAAAGTGGGAACAGTGCATCGGAAAGGAGATACTCGTATCCCAAAACTAAATCCTGTCGTTTCCATTGAAACGTGACTCGATTTATAAGGTGAAGTCATTGGGCACATAGTATTTCATAGCTACGCAGTTTCTGTGTTAATTATTCATGTGAGGGAGCGAAGGATGTAGTAAAGTGGGAACAGTGCATCGATAAGGAGATACTCGCATCCCAAAATTAAATCCTGTCGTTTCCATTGAAACGTGACTCGATTTAGGAGGAGAAGTCATTGAGCACATAGTATTTCTTAGCGACGCAATTTCTGTGTTAATTCGTCAATGTGAGGGAGCGAGGGATGTAGTAAAGTGGGAACAGTGCATCGGAAAGGAGTTACTCGTATCCCAAAACCAAATCCTGTCGTTTCCATTGAAACGTGACTCGATTTAGGAGGAGAAGTCATTGAGCACATAGTATTTCATAGCGACGCAATTTCTGTGTTAATTATTCATGTGAGGGAGCGAGGGATGTAGTAAAGTGGGAACAGTGCATCCGAAAGGAGTTACTCGTATCCCAAAACTAAATCATGTCGTTTCCATTGAAACGTTACTCGATTTAGGAGGAGAAGTCATTGAGCACATAGTATTTCATAGCGACGCAATTTCTGTGTTAATTATTCATGTGAGGGAGCGAGGGATGTAGTAAAGTGGGAACAGTTCATCGGAAAGGAGATACTCGTATCCCAAAACTAAATCCTGTCGTTTCCATTGAAACGTGACTCGATTTTGGAGGAGAAGTCATTGAGCAGATAGTATTTCATAGCGGAACAATTTCTGTGTTAATTATTCATGTGAGGGAGCGAGGGATGTAGTAAAGTGGGAACAGTGCATCGGAAAGGAGATACTCGTATCCCAAAACTAAATCCTGTCGTTTCCATTGAAACGTGACTCGATTTAGGAGGAGAAATCGTTGAGCACATAGTATTTCATAGCGACGCACTTTCTGTGTCAATTTTTCATGTGAGGGAGCGAGGGATGTAGTAAAGTGGGAACAGTGCTTCGGAAAGGAGTTACTCGTATCATAAAACTAAATCCTGTCGTTTCCATTGAAACGTGACTCGATTTAGGAGGAGAAGTCATACAGCACATAGTATTTCATAGCGACGCAATTTCTGTGTTATTTATTCATGTGAGGTAGCGAGGGATGTAGTAAAGTGGGAACAGTGCATCGGAAAGGAGTTACTCGTATCCCAAAACTAAATCCTGTCGTTTTTTTATTGATACGTGACTCGATTTAGGAGGAGAAGTCATTGAGCACATATTATTTCATAGCGCCGCAATTTCTGTGTTAATTATTCATGTGAGGAAGCGAGGGATGTAGTAAAGAGGGAACAGTGGATCGGAAAGGAGTTACTCGTATCCCAAAACTAAATCCTGTCGTTTCCATTGAAACGTGACTCGATTTAGGAGGAGAAGTCATTGAGCACAGAGTATTTCATAGCGACGCAATTACTGTGTTAATTCGTCAATGTGAGGGTGCGAGCGTTGAGGTAGAGAATGAATAGTGCATCGGAAAGGAGTTACTCGTATCCCAAAATTAATCCTGTAGTTTCCATTGAAACGTTACTCGATTTAGGAGGAGAAGTCATTGTCCACATAGTATTTCATAGCGACGCAATTTCTGTGTTAATTATTCATGTGAGGGAGCGAGGGATGTAGTAAAGTGGGAACAGTGCATCGGAAAGGAGATACTCGTATCCTAAAACTAAATCCTGTCTTTCCATTGAAACGTGATTCGATTTAGGAGGAGAAGTCATTGAGCACATAGTTTTTCATAGCGACGCAATTTCTGTGCTAATTATTCATGTGAGGGAGCGAGGGATGTAGTAAAGTGGGAACAGTGCATCTCGGAAAGGAGATACTCGTATCCCAAAACTAAATCCTGTCGTTTTTTTATTGATACGTGACTCGATTTAGGAGGAGAAGTCATTGTGCACATAGTATTTCATAGCGACGCAATTTCTGTGTTAATTATTCACGTGAGGGAGCGAGGGATGTAGTAAAGTGGGAACAGTGCATCGGAAAAGAGATACTCGTATCCTAAAACTAAATCCTGTCTTTCCATTGAAACGTGACTCGATTTAGGGGGAGAAGTCATTGAGCACATAGTTTTTCATAGCGACGCAATTTCTGTGTTAATTCGTCAATGTGAGGGAGCGAGCGTTGAGGTAAAGAATGAATAGTGCATCAGAAAGGAGTTACTCGTATCCCAAAACTAAATCCTGTCGTTTCCATTGAAACGTCACTCGATTTAGGAGGAGAAGTCTTTGAGCACATAGTATTTCATAGCGACGCAATTTCTGTGTTAATTCGTCAATGTGAGGGAGCGAGGGATGTAGTAAAGTGGGAACAGTGCATCGGAAAGGAGATACTCGTATCCCAAAACTAAATCCTGTCGTTTTTTTACTGATACGTGACTCGATTTAAGAGGAGAAGTCATTGAGCACATATTATTTCATAGCGACGCAATTTCTGTGTTAATTATTCATGTGAGGGAGCGAGGGATGTAGTAAAGAGGGAACAGTGGATCGGAAAGGAGTTACTCGTATCCCAAAACTAAATCCTGTCGTTTCCATTGAAACGTGACTCGATTTAGGAGGAGAAGTCATTGAGCACATAGTATTTCATTGCGACGCAATTTCTGTGTTAATTCGTCAATGTGAGGGAGCGAGCGTTGAGGTAAAGAATGAATAGTGCATCGGAAAGGTGTTACTCGTATCCCAAAACTAAATCCTGTAGTTTCCATTGAAACGTCACTCGATTTAGGAGGAGAAGTCATTGAGCACATAGTATTTCATAGCGACGCAATTTCTGTGTTAATTCGTCAATGTGAGGGAGCGAGCGTTGAGGTAAAGAATGAATAGTACATCGGAAAGGAGTTACTCGTATCCCAAAACTAAATCCTGTCGTTTCCATTGAAACGTGACTCGATTTAGGAGGAGAAGTCATTGAGCACATAGTATTTCATAGCGACGCAATTTCTGTGCTAATTATTCATGTGAGGGAGCGAGGGATGTAGTAAAGAGGGAACAGTGCATCGGAAAGGAGATACTCGTGTCCCGAAACTAAATCCTGCCGTTTCCATTGAAACGTGACTCGATTTAGGAGGAGAAGTCATTGAGCACATTGTATTTCATAGCGACGGAATTTCTGCGTTAATTCGTCAATGTGAGGGAGCGAGCCTTAGGTAAAGAATGAACAGTGCATCGGAAAGGAGTTACTCGTATCCCAAAACTAAATCCTGTCGTTTCCATTGAAACGTGACTCGATTTAGGAGGAGAAGTCATTGAGCACATAGTATTTCATAGCGACGAAATTTCTGTGTTAATTCGTCAATGTGAGGGAGCGAGCGTTGAGGTAAAGAATGAATAGTGCATCGGAAAGGAGTGACTCGTATCCCAAAACTAAATCCTGTCGTTTCCATTGAAACGTGACTTGATTTAGGAGGAGAAGTCATTGAGCACATAGTATTTCATAGCGACGCAATTTCTGTGTTAATTCGTCAATGTGAGGGAGCGAGCGTTGAGGTAAAGAATGAATAGTGCATCGGAAAGGAGTTACTCGTATCTCAAAACTAAATCCTGTCGTTTCCATTGAAACGTGACTCGATTTAGGAGGAGAAGTCATTGAGCACATAGTATTTCATAGCGACGCAATTTCTGTGTTAATTCGTCAATGTGAGGGAGCGAGGGATGTAGTAAAGTGGGAACAGTGCATCGGAAAGGAGTAACTCGTATCCCAAAACTTAATCCTGTCGTTTCCATTGATACGAGACTCGATTTAGGAGGAGAAGTCATTGAGCACATAGTTTTTGATAGCGACGCAATTTCTGTGTTATTTATTCATGTGAGGGCGCGAGGGATGTAGTAAAGTGGGAACAGTGCATCGGAAAGGAGATACTCGTATCCCAAAACCAAAGCCTGTCGTTTCCATTGAAACGTGACTCGATTTAGGAGGAGAAGTCATTGAGCACATAGTATTTCATAGCGACGCAATTTCTGTGTTAATTATTCATGTGAGGGAGCGAGGGATGTAGTAAAGTGGGAACAGTGCATCCGAAAGGAGTTACTCGTATCCCAAAACTAAATCATGTCGTTACCATTGAAACGTTACTCGATTTAGGAGGAGAAGTCATTGAGCACATAGTATTTCATAGCGACGCAATTTCTGTGTTAATTATTCATGTGAGGGAGCGAGGGATGTAGTAAAGTGGGAACAGTGCATCGGAAAGGAGATACTCGTATCCCAAAACTAAATCCTGTCGTTTCCATTGAAACGTGACTCGATTTTGGAGGAGAAGTCATTGAGCAGATAGTATTTCATAGCGACGCAATTTCTGTGTTAATTATTCATGTGAGGGAGCGAGGGATGTAGTAAAGTGGGAACAGTGCATCGGAAAGGAGATACTCGTATCCCAAAACTAAATCCTGTCGTTTCCATTGAAACGTGACTCGATTTAGGAGGAGAAATCGTTGAGCACATAGTATTTCATAGCGACGCACTTTCTGTGTCAATTATTCATGTGAGGGAGCGAGGGATGTAGTAAAGTGGGAACAGTGCTTCGGAAAGGAGTTACTCGTATCATAAAACTAAATCCTGTCGTTTCCATTGAAACGTGACTCGATTTAGGAGGAGAAGTCATAGAGCACATAGTATTTCATAGCGACGCAATTTCTGTGTTATTTATTCATGTGAGGTAGCGAGGGATGTAGTAAAGTGGGAACAGTGCATCGGAAAGGAGTTACTCGTATCCCAAAACTAAATCCTGTCGTTTTTTTATTGATACGTGACTCGATTTAGGAGGAGAAGTCATTGAGCACATATTATTTCATAGCGACGCAATTTCTGTGTTAATTATTCATGTGAGGAAGCGAGGGATGTAGTAAAGAGGGAACAGTGGATCGGAAAGGAGTTACTCGTATCCCAAAACTAAATCCTGTCGTTTCCATTGAAACGTGACTCGATTTAGGAGGAGAAGTCATTGAGCACAGAGTATTTCATAGCGACGCAATTACTGTGTTAATTCGTCAATGTGAGGGTGCGAGCGTTGAGGTAGAGAATGAATAGTGCATCGGAAAGGAGTTACTCATATCCCAAAATTAATCCTGTAGTTTCCATTGAAACGTTACTCGATTTAGGAGGAGAAGTCATTGTGCACATAGTATTTCATAGCGACGCAATTTCTATGTTAATTATTCATGTGAGGGAGCGAGGGATGTAGTAAAGTGGGAACAGTGCATCGGAAAGGAGATACTCGTATCCTAAAACTAAATCCTGTCTTTCCATTGAAACGTGATTCGATTTAGGAGGAGAAGTCATTGAGCACATAGTTTCTCATAGCGACGCAATTTCTGTGTTAATTCGTCAATGTGAGGGAGCGAGCGTTGAGGTAAAGAATGAATAGTGCATCTGAAAGGAGTTACTCGTATCCCAAAACTAAATCCTGTCGTTTCCATTGAAACGTCACCCGATTTAGGAGGAGAAGTCATTGAGCACATAGTATTTCATAGCGACGCAATTTCTGTGTTAATTCGTCAATGTGAGGGAGCGAGCGTTGAGGTAAAGAATGAATAGTGCATCGGAAAGGAGTTACTCGTATCCCAAAACTAAATCCTGTCGTTTCCATTGAAACGTGACTCGATTTAGGAGGAGAAGTCATTGAGCACATAGTATTTCCTAGCGACGCAATTTCTGTGCTAATTATTCATGTGAGGGAGCGAGGGATGTAGTAAAGAGGGAACAGTGCATCGGAAAGGAGATACTCGTATCCCAAAACTTAATCCTGTCGTTTCCATTGATACGAGACTCGATTTAGGAGGAGAAGTCATTGAGCACATAGTATTTGATAGCGACGCAATTTCTGTGTTATTTATTCATGTGAGGGCGCGAGGGATGTAAAGTGGGAACAGTGCATCGGAAAGGAGATACTCGTATCCCAAAACCAAAGCCTGTCGTTTCCATTGAAACGTGACTCGATTTAGGAGGAGAAGTCATTGAGCACATAGTATTTCATAGCGACGCAATTTCTGTGTTAATTCGTCAATGTGAGGGAGCGAGGGATGTAGTAAAGTGGGAACAGTTCATCGGAAAGGAGTTACTCATATCTAAAAAAGAAATCCTGTCGTTTCCATTGATACGTGACTCGATTTAGGAGGAAAAGTCACTGAGCACATAGTATTTCATAGCGACGCAATTTCTGTGTTAATTATTCATGTGAGGTAGCGAGGGATGTAGTAAAGTAGGAACAGTGCATCGGAAAGGAGATACTCGTGTCCCAAAACTCAATCCAGTCGTTTCCATAAAAACGTTACACGATTTAGAAGGAGAAGTCATAGAACCCATAGTATTTCATAGCGACGCAATTTCTGTGTTAATTCGTCAATGTGAGGGAGCGAGCGTTGAGGTAAAGAATGAACAGTGCATCGGAAAGGAGATACTCGTGTCCCTAAACTAAATCCAGTCGTTTCCATTGATACGTGACTCGATTTAGGAGGAGAAGTCATTGAGCACATAGTATTTCATAGCGACGCAATTTCTGTGTTAATTATTCATGTGAGGGGGCGAGGGATGTAGTAAAGTGGGAACAGTGCATCGGAAAGGAGATACTCGTATCCCAAAACTAAATCCTGTCGTTTCCATTGAAACGTTACTCGATTTAGGAGGAGAAGTCATTGGGCACATAGTATTTCATAGCTACGCAATTTCTGTGTTAATTATTCATGTGAGGGAGCGAGGGATGTAGTAAAGTGGGAACAGTGCATCGGAAAGGAGATACTCGTATCCCAAACCTAATCCTGTCGTTTCCATTGAAGCGTGACTCGATTTAGGAGGAGAAGTCATTGGGCACATAGTATTTCATAGCTACGCAATTTCTGTGTTAATTCGTCAATGTAATGGAGCGAGAGATGTAGTAAAGTGGGAACAGTGCATCGGAAAGGAGTTACTCATATCCCAAAACTAAATCCTGTCGTTTCCATTGATACGTGACTCGATTTAGGAGGAGAAGTCATTGAGCACTTAGTATTTCATAGCGACGCAATTTCTGTGTTAATTATTCATGTGAGGGAGCGAGGGATGTAGTAAAGTGGGAACAGTGCATCCGAAAGGAGTTACTCGTATGCCAAAACTAAATCATGTCGTTTCCATTGAAACGTGACTCGATTTAGGAGGAGAAGTCATTGAGCACATAGTATTTCATAGCGACGCAATTTCTGTGTTAATTATTCATGTGAGGGAGCGAGGGATGTAGTAAAGTGGGAACAGTGCATCGGAAAGGAGACACTCGTATCCCAAAACTAAATCCTGTCGTTTCCATTGAAACGTGACTCGATTTAGGAGGAGAAGTCATTGAGCAGATAGTATTTCATAGCGACGCAATTTCTGTGTTAATTATTCATGTGAGGGAGCGAGGGATGTAGTAAAGTGGGAACAGTGCATCGGAAAGGAGATACTCGTATCCCAAAACTAAATCCTGTCGTTTTAATTGAAACGTGACTCGATTTAGGAGGAGAAATCATTGAGCACATAGTATTTCATAGCGACGCAATTTCTGTGTCAATTATTCATGTGAGGGAGCGAGGGATGTAGTAAAGTGGGAACAGTGCATCGGAAAGGAGTTACTCGTATCCCAAAACTAAATCCTGTCGTTTCCATTGAAACGTGACTCGATTTAGGAGGAGAAGTCATAGAGCACATAGTATTTCATAGCGACGCAATTTCTGCGTTAATTATTCATGTGAGGTAGCGAGGGATGTAGTAAAGAGGGAACAGTGCATCGGAAAGGAGTTACTCGTATCCCAAAACTAAATCCTGTCGTTTTTTTATTGATACGTGACTCGATTTAGGAGGAGAAGTCATTGAGCACATATTATTTCATAGCGACGCAATTTCTGTGTTAATTATTCATGTGAGGGAGCGAGGGATGTAGTAAAGAGGGAACAGTGGATCGAAAGGAGTTACTCGTATCCCAAAACTAAATCCTGTCGATTCCATTGAAACGTGACTCGATTTAGGAGGAGAAGTCATTGAGCACAGAGTATTTCATAGCGACGCAATTACTGTGTTAATTCGTCAATGTGAGGGTGCGAGCGTTGAGGTAGAGAATGAATAGTGCATCGGAAAGGAGTTACTCGTATCCCAAAATTAATCCTGTAGTTTCCATTGAAACGTTACTCGATTTAGGAGGAGAAGTCATTGTGCACATAGTATTTCATAGCGACGCAATTTCTGTGTTAATTATTCATGTGAGGGAGCGAGGGATGTAGTAAAGTGGGAACAGTGCATCGGAAAGGAGATACTCGTATCCTAAAACTAAATCCTGTCTTTCCATTGAAACGTGACTCGATTTAGGAGGAGAAGTCATTGAGCACATAGTTTTTCATAGCGACGCAATTTCTGTGTTAATTCGTCAATGTGAGGGAGCGAGCGTTGAGGTAAAGAATGAATAGTGCATCGGAAAGGAGTTACTCGTATCCCAAAACTAAATCCTGTCGTTTCCATTGAAACGTCACTCGATTTAGGAGGAGAAGTCATTGAGCACATAGTATTTCATAGCGACGCAATTTCTGTGTTAATTCGTCAATGTGAGGGAGCGAGCGTTGAGGTAAAGAATGAATAGTGCATCGGAAAGGAGTTACTCGTATCCCAAAACTAAATCCTGTCGTTTCCATTTAAACGTGACTCGATTTAGGAGGAGAAGTCATTGAGCACATAGTATTTCATAGCGACGCAATTTCTGTGCTAATTATTCATGTGAGGGAGCGAGGGATGTAGTAAAGTGGGAACAGTGCATCGAAAAGGAGATACTCGTGTCCCAAAACTGAATCCTGTCGTTTCCATTGAAACGTGACTCGATTTAGGAGGAGAAGTCATTGAGCACATTGTATTTCATAGCGACGAAATTTCTGTGTTAATTCGTCAATGTGAGGGAGCGAGCGATGAGGTAAAGAATGAATAGTGCATCGGAAAGGAGTTACTCGTATCCCAAAACTAAATCCTGTCGTTTCCATTGAAACGTGACTTGATTTAGGAGGAGAAGTCATTGAGCACATAGTATTTCATAGCGACGCAATTTCTGTGTTAATTCGTCAATGTGAGGGAGCGAGCGAGGTGGTAAAGAATGAATAGTGCATCGGAAAGGAGTTACTCGTATCACTAAACTAAATCCTGTCGTTTCTATTGAAACGTGACTCGATTTAGGGGGAGAAATCATTGAGCACATAGTATTTCATAGCGACGCAATTTCTGTGTTAATTATTCATGTGAGGGAGCGAGGGATGTAGTAAAGTGGGAACAGTGCATCGGAAAGGAGATACTCGTGTCCCAAAACTCAATCCAGTCGTTTCCATAGAAACGTTACACGATTTAGAAGGAGAAGTCATAGAACCCATAGTATTTCATAGCGACGCAATTTCTGTGTTAATTCGTCAATATGAGGGAGCGAGCGTTGAGGTAAAGAATGAATAGTGCATCGGAAAGGAGTTACTCGTATCCCAAAACTAAATCCTGTCGTTTCCATGGAAACGTGACTCGATTTAGGAGGAGAAGTCATTGAGCACATAGTATTTGATAGCGACGCAATTTCTGTGTTATTTATTCATGTGAGGGCGCGAGGGATGTAGTAAAGTGGGAACAGTGCATCGGAAAGGAGATACTCGTATCCCAAAACCAAAGCCTGTCGTTTCCATTGAAACGTGACTCGATTTAGGAGGAGAAGTCATTGAGCACATAGTATTTCATAGCGACGCAATTTCTGGGTTAATTCGTCAATGTGAGGGAGCGAGGGATGTAGTAAAGTGGGAACAGTGCATCGGAAAGGAGTTACTCATATCTGAAAAATAAATCCTGTCGTTTCCATTGATACGTGACTCGATTTAGGAGGAGAAGTCACTGAGCACATAGTATTTCATAGCGACGCAATTTCTGTGTTAATTATTCATGTGAGGTAGCGAGGGATGTAGTAAAGTAGGAACAGTGCATCGGAAAGGAGATACTCGTGTCCCAAAACTCAATCCAGTCGTTTCCATAGAAACGTTACACGATTTAGAAGGAGAAGTCATAGAACCCATAGTATTTCATAGCGACGCAATTTCTGTGTTAATTCGTCAATGTGAGGGAGCGAGCGTTGAGGTAAAGAATGAACAGTGCATCGGAAAGGAGATACTCGTGTCCCAAAACTAAATCCAGTCGTTTCCATTGAAACGTGATTCGATTTAGGAGGAGAAGTCATTGAGCACATAGTATTTCATAGCGACGCAATTTCTGTGTTAATTATTCATGTGAGGGAGCGAGGGATGTAGTAAAGTGGGAACAGTGCATCGGAAAGGAGATAATCGAATCCCAAAACTAAATCGTGTCGTTTCCATTGAAACGTGACTCGATTTAGGAGGAGAAGTCATTGAGCACATAGTATTTCATAGCGACGCAATTTCTGTGTTAATTATTCATGTGAGGGAGCGAGGGATGTAGTAAAGTGGGAACAGTGCATCGGAAAGGAGATACTCGTATCCCAAAACTAAATCCTGTCGTTTCCATTGATACGTTACTCGATTTAGGAGGAGAAGTCATTGGGCACATAGTATTTCATAGCTACGCAATTTCTGTGTTAATTATTCATGTGAAGGAGCGAGGGATGTAGTAAAGTGGGAACAGTGCATCGGAAAGGAGATACTCGTATCCCAAAACTAAATCCTCTCGTTTCCATTGAAACGTGACTCGATTTAGGAGGAGAAGTCATTGGGCACATAGTATTTCATAGCTACGCAATTTCTGTGTTAACTCGTCAATGTAATGGAGCGAGAGATGTAGGAAAGTGGGAACAGTGCATCGGAAAGGAGTTACTCATATCCCAAAACTAAATCCTGTCGTTTCCATTGATACGTGACTCGATTTAGGAGGAGAAGTCATTGAGCACATAGTATTTCATAGCGACGCAATTTCTGTGTTAATTATTCATGTGAGGGAGCGAGGGATGTAGTAAAGTGGGAACATTGCATCCGAAAGGAGTTACTCGTATGCCAAAACTAAATCATGTCGTTTCCATTGAAACGTGACTCGATTTAGGAGGAGAAGTCATTGAGCACATAGTATTTCATAGCGACGCAATTTCTGTGTTAATTATTCATGTGAGGGAGCGAGGGATGTAGTAAAGTGGGAACAGTGCATCGGAAAGGAGACACTCGTATCCCAAAACTAAATCCTGTCGTTTCCATTGAAACGTGACTCGATTTAGGAGGAGAAGTCATTGAGCAGATAGTAATTCATAGCGACGCAATTTCTGTGTTAATTATTCATGTGAGGGAGCGAGGGATGTAGTAAAGTGGGAACAGTGCATCGGAAAGGAGATACTCGTATCCCAAAACTAAATCCTGTCGTTTTAATTGAAACGTGACTCGATTTAGGAGGAGAAATCATTGAGCACATAGTATTTCATAGCGACGCAATTTCTGTGTCAATTATTCATGTGAGGGAGCGAGGGATGTAGTAAAGTGGGAACAGTGCATCGGAAAGGAGTTACTCGTATCCCAAAACTAAATCCTGTCGTTTCCATTGAAACGTGACTCGATTTAGGAGGAGAAGTCATAGAGCACATAGTATTTCATAGCGACGCAATTTCTGCGTTAATTATTCATGTGAGGTAGCGAGGGATGTAGTAAAGAGGGAACAGTGCATCGGAAAGGAGTTACTCGTATCCCAAAACTAAATCCTGTCGTTTTTTTATTGATACGTGACTCGATTTAGGAGGAGAAGTCATTGAGCACATATTATTTCATAGCGACGCAATTTCTGTGTTAATTATTCATGTGAGGGAGCGAGGGTTGTAGTAAAGAGGGAACAGTGGATCGGAAAGGAGTTACTCGTATCCCAAAAATAAATCCTGTCGTTTCCATTGAAACGTGACTCGATTTAGGAGGAGAAGTCATTGAGCACAGAGTATTTCATAGCGACGCAATTACTGTGTTAATTCGTCAATGTGAGGGTGCGAGCGTTGAGGTAGAGAATGAATAGTGCATCGGATAGGAGTTACTCGTATCCCAAAATTAATCCTGTAGTTTCCATTGAAACGTTACTCGATTTAGGAGGAGAAGTCATTGTGCACATAGTATTTCATAGCGACGCAATTTCTGTGTTAATTATTCATGTGAGGGAGCGAGGGATGTAGTAAAGTGGGAACAGTGCATCGGAAAGGAGATACTCGTATCCTAAAACTAAATCCTGTCTTTCCATTGAAACGTGACTCGATTTAGGAGGAGAAGTCATTGAGCACATAGTTTTTCATAGCGACGCAATTTCTGTGTTAATTCGTCAATGTGAGGGAGCGAGCGTTGAGGTAAAGAATGAATAGTGCATCGGAAAGGAGTTACTCGTATCCCAAAACTAAATCCTGTCGTTTCCATTGAAACGTGACTTGATTTAGGAGGAGAAGACATTAAGCACATAGTATTTCATAGCGACGCAATTTCTGTGTTAATTCGTCAATGTGAGGGAGCGAGCGTTGAGGTAAAGAATGAATAGTGCATCGGAAAGGAGTTACTCGTATCACTAAACTAAATCCTGACGTTTCTATTGAAACGTGACTCGATTTAGGGGGAGAAGTCATTGAGCACATAGTATTTCATAGCGACGCAATTTCTGTGTTAATTATTCATGTGAGGGAGCGAGGGATGTAGTAAAGTGGGAACAGTGCATCGGAAAGGAGTTACTCGTGTCCCAAATCTCAATCCAGTCGTTTCCATAGAAACGTTACACGATTTAGAAGGAGAAGTCATAGAACCCATAGTATTTTATAGCGACGCAATTTCTGTGTTAGTTCGTCAATATGAGGGAGCGAGCGTTGAGGTAAAGAATGAATAGTGCATCGGAAAGGAGTTACTCGTATCCCAAAACTAAATCCTGTCGTTTCCATGGAAACGTGACTCGATTTAGGAGGAGAAGTCATTGAGCACATAGTATTTGATAGCGATGTAATTTCTGTGTTAATAATTCATGTGAGGGAGCGAGGGATGTAGTAAAGTGGGAACAGTGCATCGGAAAGGAGATACTCGTGTCCCAAAACTCAACCCTGTCGTTTCCATAGAAACGTTACACGATTTAGAAGGAGAAGTCATAGAACCCATAGTATTTCATAGCGACGCAATTTCTGTGTTAATTCGTCAATGTGAGGGAACGAGCGTTGAGGTAATGAATGAATAGTGCATTGGAAAGGAGTTACTCGTATCCCAAAACTAAATCCTGTCGTTTCCATTGATACGTGACTCGATTTAGGAGGAGAAGTCATTGAGCACATAGTATTTCATAGCGACGCAATTTCTGTGTTAATCATTCATGTGAGGGAGCGAGGGATGTAGTAAAGTGGGAACAGTGCATCGGAAATGAGATACTCGTGTCCCAAAACTCAATCCTGTCGTTTCCATAGAAACGTTACACGATTTAGAAGGAGAAGTCATAGAACCCATTGGTTTTCATAGCGACGCAATTTCTGTGTTAATTCGTCAATGTGAGGGAGCGAGCGTTGAGGTATAGAATGAATAGTGCATCGGAAAGGAGTTACTCGTATCCCAAAACTAAATCCTGTCGTTTCCATTGAAACGTGACTCCATTTAGGAGGAGAAGTCATTGAGCACATAGTATTTCATAGCGACGCAATTTCTGTGTTAATTATTCATGTGAGGGAGCGAGGGATGTAGTAAAGTGGGAACAGTGCATCGGAAAGGAGATACTCGTATCCCAAAACTAAATCCTGTCGTTTCCATTGATACGTTACTCGATTTAGGAGGAGAAGTCATTGGGCACATAGTATTTCATAGCTACGCAATTTCTGTGTTAATTATTCATGTGAGGGAGCGAGGGATGTAGTAAAGTGGGAACAGTGCATCGGAAAGGAGATACTCGTATCCCAAAACTAAATCCTCTCGTTTCCATTGAAACGTGACACGATTTAGGAGGAGAAGTCATTGGGCACATAGTATTTCATAGCTACGCAATTTCTGTGTTAACTCGTCAATGTAATGGAGCGAGAGATGTAGGAAAGTGGGAACAGTGCATCGGAAAGGAGTTACTCATATCCCAAAACTAAATCCTGTCGTTTCCATTGATACGTGACTCGATTTAGGAGGAGAAGTCATTGAGCACATAGTATTTCATAGCGACGCAATTTCTGTGTTAATTATTCATGTGAGGGAGCGAGGGATGTAGTAAAGTGGGAACAGTGCATCCGAAAGGAGTTACTCGTATGCCAAAACTAAATCATGTCGTTTCCATTGAAACGTGACTCGATTTAGGAGGAGAAGTCATTGAGCACATAGTATTTCATAGCGACGCAATTTCTGTGTTAATTATTCATGTGAGGGAGCGAGGGATGTAGTAAAGTGGGAACAGTGCATCGGAAAGGAGACACTCGTATCCCAAAACTAAATCCTGTCGTTTCCATTGAAACGTGACTCGATTTAGGAGGAGAAGTCATTGAGCAGATAGTAATTCATAGCGACGCAATTTCTGTGTTAATTATTCATGTGAGGGAGCGAGGGATGTAGTAAAGTGGGAACAGTGCATTGGAAAGGAGTTACTCGTATCCCAAAACTAAATCCTGTCGTTTTAATTGAAACGTGACTCGATTTAGGAGGAGAAATCATTGAGCACATAGTATTTCATAGCGACGCAATTTCTGTGTCAATTATTCATGTGAGGGAGCGAGGGATGTAGTAAAGTGGGAACAGTGCATCGGAAAGGAGTTACTCGTATCCTAAAACTAAATCCTGTCGTTTCCATTGAAACGTGACTCGATTTAGGAGGAGAAGTCATAGAGCACATAGTATTTCATAGCGACGCAATTTCTGCGTTAATTATTCATGTGAGGTAGCGAGGGATGTAGTAAAGAGGGAACAGTGCATCGGAAAGGAGTTACTCGTATCCCAAAACTAAATCCTGTCGTTTTTTTATTGATACGTGACTCGATTTAGGAGGAGAAGTCATTGAGCACATATTATTTCATAGCGACGCAATTTCTGTGTTAATTATTCATGTGAGGGAGCGAGGGATGTAGTAAAGAGGGAACAGTGGATCGGAAAGGAGTTACTCGTATCCCAAAACTAAATCCTGTCGTTTCCATTGAAACGTGACTCGATTTATGAGGAGAAGTCATTGAGCACAGAGTATTTCATAGCGACGCAATTACTGTGTTAATTCGTCAATGTGAGGGTGCGAGCGTTGAGGTAGAGAATGAATAGTGCATCGGAAAGGAGTTACTCGTATCCCAAAATTAATCCTGTAGTTTCCATTGAAACGTTACTCGATTTAGGAGGAGAAGTCATTGTGCACATAGTATTTCATAGCGACGCAATTTCTGTGTTAATTATTCATGTGAGGGAGCGAGGGATGTAGTAAAGTGGGAACAGTGCATCGGAAAGGAGATACTCGTATCCTAAAACTAAATCCTGTCTTTCCATTGAAACGTGACTCGATTTAGGAGGAGAAGTCATTGAGCACATAGTTTTTCATAGCGACGCAATTTCTGTGTTAATTCGTCAATGTGAGGGAGCGAGCGTTGAGGTAAAGAATGAATAGTGCATCGGAAAGGAGTTACTCGTATCCCAAAACTAAATCCTGTCGTTTCCATTGAAACGTGACTTGATTTAGGAGGAGAAGACATTGAGCACATAGTATTTCATAGCGACGCAATTTCTGTGTTAATTCGTCAATGTGAGGGAGCGAGCGTTGAGGTAAAGAATGAATAGTGCATCGGAAAGGAGTTACTCGTATCACTAAACTAAATCCTGACGTTTCTATTGAAACGTGACTCGATTTAGGGGGAGAAGTCATTGAGCACATAGTATTTCATAGCGACGCAATTTCTGTGTTAATTATTCATGTGAGGGAGCGAGGGATGTAGTAAAGTGGGAACAGTGAATCGGAAAGGAGATACTCGTGTCCCAAAACTCAACCCTGTCGTTTCCATAGAAACGTTACACGATTTAGAAGGAGAAGTCATAGAACCCATAGTATTTCATAGCGACGCAATTTCTGTGTTAATTCGTCAATGTGAGGGAACGAGCGTTGAGGTAATGAATGAATAGTGCATTGGAAAGGAGTTACTCGTATCCCAAAACTAAATCCTGTCGTTTCCATTGATACGTGACTCGATTTAGGAGGAGAAGTCATTGAGCACATAGTATTTCATAGCGACGCAATTTCTGTGTTAATCATTCATGTGAGGGAGCGAGGGATGTAGTAAAGCTGGAACAGTGCATCGGAAATGATATACTCGTGTCCCAAAACTCAATCCTGTCGTTTCCATAGAAACGTTACACGATTTAGAAGGAGAAGTCATAGAACCCATTGGTTTTCATAGCGACGCAATTTCTGTGTTAATTCGTCAATGTGAGGGAGCGAGCGTTGAGGTATAGAATGAATAGTGCATCGGAAAGGAGTTACTCGTATCCCAAAACTAAATCCTGTCGTTTCCATTGAAACGTGACTCCATTTAGGAGGAGAAGTCATTGAGCACATAGTATTTCATAGCGACGCAATTTCTGTGTTAATTATTCATGTGAGGGAGCGAGGGATGTAGTAAAGTGGGAACAGTGCATCGGAAAGGAGATACTCGTATCCCAAAACTAAATCCTGTCGTTTCCATTGATACGTTACTCGATTTAGGAGGAGAAGTCATTGGGCACATAGTATTTCATAGCTACGCAATTTCTGTGTTAATTATTCATGTGAAGGAGCGAGGGATGTAGTAAAGTGGGAACAGTGCATCGGAAAGGAGATACTCGTATCCCAAAACTAAATCCTCTCGTTTCCATTGAAACGTGACTCGATTTAGGAGGAGAAGTCATTGGGCACATAGTATTTCATAGCTACGCAATTTCTGTGTTAACTCGTCAATGTAATGGAGCGAGAGATGTAGGAAAGTGGGAACAGTGCATCGGAAAGGAGTTACTCATATCCCAAAACTAAATCCTGTCGTTTCCATTGATATGTGACTCGATTTAGGAGGAGATGTCATTGAGCACATAGTATTTCATAGCGACGCAATTTCTGTGTTAATTATTCATGTGAGGGAGCGAGGAATGTAGTAAAGTGGGAACAGTGCATCCGAAAGGAGTTACTCGTATGCCAAAACTAAATCATGTCGTTTCCATTGAAACGTGACTCGATTTAGGAGGAGAAGTCATTGAGCACATAGTATTTCATAGCGACGCAATTTCTGTGTTAATTATTCATGTGAGGGAGCGAGGGATGTAGTAAAGTGGGAACAGTGCATCGGAAAGGAGACACTCGTATCCCAAAACTAAATCCTGTCGTTTCCATTGAAACGTGACTCGATTTAGGAGGAGAAGTCATTGAGCAGATAGTAATTCATAGCGACGCAATTTCTGTGTTAATTATTCATGTGAGGGAGCGAGGGATGTAGTAAAGTGGGAACAGTGCATCGGAAAGGAGATACTCGTATCCCAAAACTAAATCCTGTCGTTTTAATTGAAACGTGACTCGATTTAGGAGGAGAAATCATTGAGCACATAGTATTTCATAGCGACGCAATTTCTGTGTCAATTATTCATGTGAGGGAGCGAGGGATGTAGTAAAGTGGGAACAGTGCATCGGAAAGGAGTTACTCGTATCCCAAAACTAAATTCTGTCGTTTCCATTGAAACGTGACTCGATTTAGGAGGAGAAGTCATTGAGCACAAAATATTTCATAGCGACGCAATTTCTGTGTTAATTATTCATGTGAGGGAGCGAGGGATGTAGTAAAGAGGGAACAGTGGATCGGAAAGGAGTTACTCGTATCCCAAAACTAAATCCTGTCGTTTCCATTGAAACGTGACTCGATTTAGGAGGAGAAGTCATTGAGCACATAGTATTTCATAGCGACGCAATTTCTGTGTTAATTATTCATGTGAGGGAGCGAGGGATGTAGTAAAGTGGGAACAGTGCATCCGAAAGGAGTTACTCGTATGCCAAAACTAAATCATGTCGTTTCCATTGAAACGTGACTCGATTTAGGAGGAGAAGTCATTGAGCACATAGTATTTCATAGCGACGCAATTTCTGTGTTAATTATTCATGTGAGGGAGCGAGGGATGTAGTAAAGTGGGAACAGTGCATCGGAAAGGAGACACTCGTATCACAAAACTAAATCCTGTCGTTTCCATTGAAACGTGACTCGATTTAGGAGGAGAAGTCATTGAGCAGATAGTATTTGATAGCGACGCAATTTCTGTGTTAATTAATCATGTGAGGGAGCGAGGGATGTAGTAAAGTGGGAACAGTGCATCGGAAAGGAGATACTCGTATCCCAAAACTAAATCCTGTCGTTTTAATTGAAACGTGACTCGATTTAGGAGGAGAAATCATTGAGCACATAGTATTTCATAGCGACGCAATTTCTGTGTCAATTATTCATGTGAGGGAGCGAGGGATGTAGTAAAGTGGGAACAGTGCATCGGAAAGGAGTTACTCGTATCCCAAAACTAAATCCTGTCGTTTCCATTGAAACGTGACTCGATTTAGGAGGAGAAGTCATAGAGCACATAGTATTTCATAGCGACGCAATTTCTGCGTTAATTATTCATGTGAGGTAGCGAGGGATGTAGTAAAGTGGGAACAGTGCATCGGAAAGGAGTTACTCGTATCCCAAAACTAAATCCTGTCGTTTTTTTATTGATACGTGACTCGATTTAGGAGGAGAAGTCATTGAGCACAGAGTATTTCATAGCGACGCAATTACTGTGTTAATTCGTCAATGTGAGGGTGCGAGCGTTGAGGTAGAGAATGAATAGTGCATCGGAAAGGAGTTACTCGTATCCCAAAATTAATCCTGTAGTTTCCATTGAAACGTTACTCGATTTAGGAGGAGAAGTCATTGTGCACATAGTATTTCATAGCGACGCAATTTCTGTGTTAATTATTTATGTGAGGGAGCGAGGGATGTAGTAAAGTGGGAACAGTGCATCGGAAAGGAGATACTCGTATCCTAAAACTAAATCCTGTCTTTCCATTGAAACGTGACTCGATTTAGGAGGAGAAGTCATTGAGCACATAGTTTTTCATAGCGACGCAATTTCTGTGTTAATTCGTCAATGTGAGGGAGCGAGCGTTGAGGTAAAGAATGAATAGTGCATCGGAAAGGAGTTACTCGTATCCCAAAACTAAATCCTGTCGTTTCCATTGAAACGTCACTCGATTTAGGAGGAGAAGTCATTGAGCACATAGTATTTCATAGCGACGCAATATCTGTGTTAATTCGTCAATGTGAGGGAGCGAGCATTGAGGTAAAGAATGAATAGTGCATCGGAAAGGAGTTACTCGTATCCCAAAACTAAATCCTGTCGTTTCCATTGAAACGTGACTCGATTTAGGAGGAGAAGTCATTGAGCACATAGTATTTCATAGCGACGCAATTTCTGTGCTAATTATTCATGTGAGGGAGCGAGGGATGTAGTAAAGAGGGAACAGTGCTTCGGAAAGGAGATACTCGTGTCCCAAAACTGAATCCTGTCGTTTCCATTGAAACGTGACTCGATTTAGGAGGAGAAGTCATTGAGCACATTGTATTTCATAGCGACGCAATTTCTGTGTTAATTCGTCAATGTGAGGGAGCGAGCGTTGAGGTAAAGAATGAATAGTGCATCGGAAAGGAGTTACTCGTATCCCAAAACTAAATCCTGTCGTTTCCATAGAAACGTTACACGATTTAGAAGGAGAAGTCATAGAACCCATTGGTTTTCATAGCGACGCAATTTCTGTGTTAATTCGTCAATGTGAGGGAGCGAGCGTTGAGGTATAGAATGAATAGTGCATCGGAAAGGAGTTACTCGTATCCCAAAACTAAATCCTGTCGTTTCCATTGAAACGTGACTCCATTTAGGAGGAGAAGTCATTGAGCACATAGTATTTCATAGCGACGCAATTTCTGTGTTAATTATTCATGTGAGGGAGCGAGGGATGTAGTAAAGTCGGAACAGTGCATCGGAAAGGAGATACTCGTGTCCCAAAACTCAATCCTGTCGTTTCCATAGAAACGTTACACGATTTAGAAGGAGAAGTCATAGAACCCATAATATTTCATAGCGACGCAATTTCTGTGATAATTCGTCAATGTGAGGGAGCGAGCGTTGAGGTAAAGAATGAATAGTGCATCGGAAAGGAGTTACTCGTATCCCAAAACTAAATCCTGTCGTTTCCATGGAAACGTGACTCGATTTAGGAGGAGAAGTCATTGAGCACATAGTATTTGATAGCGACGCAATTTCTGTGTTATTTATTCATGTGAGGGCGCGAGGGATGTAGTAAAGTGGGAACAGTGCATCGGAAAGGAGATACTCGTATCCCAAAACCAAAGCCTGTCGTTTCCATTGAAACGTGACTCGATTTAGGAGGAGAAGTCATTGAGCACATAGTATTTCATAGCGACGCAATTTCTGTGTTAATTCGTCAATGTGAGGGAGCGAGGGATGTAGTAAAGTGGGAACAGTGCATCGGAAAGGAGTTACTCATATCTGAAAAATAAATCCTGTCGTTTCCATTGATACGTGACTCGATTTAGGAGGAGAAGTCACTGAGCACATAGTATTTCATAGCGACGCAATTTCTGTGTTAATTATTCATGTGAGGTAGCGAGGGATGTAGTAAAGTAGGAACAGTGCATCGGAAAGGAGATACTCCTGTCCCAAAACTCAATCCAGTCGTTTCCATAGAAACGTTACACGATTTAGAAGGAGAAGTCATAGAACCCATAGTATTTCATAGCGACGCAATTTCTGTGTTAATTCGTCAATGTGAGGGAGCGAGCGTTGAGGTAAAGAATGAACAGTGCATCGGAAAGGAGATACTCGTGTCCCAAAACTAAATCCAGTCGTTTCCATTGAAACGTGATTCGATTTAGGAGGAGAAGTCATTGAGCACATAGTATTTCATAGCGACGCAAAGTGGGAACAGTGCATCGGAAAGGAGATACTCGTATCCCAAAACTAAATCCTGTCGTTTTAATTGAAACGTGACTCGATTTAGGAGGAGAAATCATTGAGCACATAGTATTTCATAGCGACGCAATTTCTGTGTCAATTATTCATGTGAGGGAGCGAGGGATGTAGTAAAGTGGGAACAGTGCATCGGAAAGGAGTTACTCGTATCCCAAAACTAAATCCTGTCGTTTCCATTGAAACGTGACTCGATTTAGGAGGAGAAGTCATAGAGCACATAGTATTTCATAGCGACGCAATTTCTGCGTTAATTATTCATGTGAGGTAGCGAGGGATGTAGTAAAGAGGGAACAGTGCATCAGAAAGGAGTTACTCGTATCCCAAAACTAAATCCTGTCGTTTTTTTATTGATACGTGACTCGATTTAGGAGGAGAAGTCATTGAGCACAGAGTATTTCATAGCGACGCAATTACTGTGTTAATTCGTCAATGTGAGGGTGCGAGCGATGAGGTAGAGAATGAATAGTGCATCGGAAAGGAGTTACTCGTATCCCAAAATTAATCCTGTAGTTTCCATTGAAACGTTACTCGATTTAGGAGGAGAAGTCATTGTGCACATAGTATTTCATAGCGACGCAATTTCTGTGTTAATTATTCATGTGAGGGAGCGAGGGATGTAGTAAAGTGGGAACAGTGCATCGGAAAGGAGATACTCGTATCCTAAAACTAAATCCTGTCTTTCCATTGAAACGTGACTCGATTTAGGAGGAGAAGTCATTGAGCACATAGTTTTTCATAGCGACGCCATTTCTGTGTTAATTCGTCAATGTGAGGGAGCGAGCGTTGAGGTAAAGAATGAATAGTGCATCGGAAAGGAGTTACTCGTATCCCAAAACTAAATCCTGTCGTTTCCATTGAAACGTCACTCGATTTAGGAGGAGAAGTCATTGAGCACATAGTATTTCATAGCGACGCAATATCTGTGTTAATTCGTCAATGTGAGGGAGCGAGCATTGAGGTAAAGAATGAATAGTGCATCGGAAAGGAGTTACTCGTATCCCAAAACTAAATCCTGTCGTTTCCATTGAAACGTGACTCGATTTAGGAGGAGAAGTCATTGAGCACATAGTATTTCATAGCGACGCAATTTCTGTGCTAATTATTCATGTGAGGGAGCGAGGGATGTAGTAAAGAGGGAACAGTGCTTCGGAAAGGAGATACTCGTGTCCCAAAACTGAATCCTGTCGTTTCCATTGAAACGTGACTCGATTTAGGAGGAGAAGTCATTGAGCACATTGTATTTCATAGCGACGCAATTTCTGTGTTAATTCGTCAATGTGAGGGAGCGAGCGTTGAGGTAAAGAATGAATAGTGCATCGGAAAGGAGTTACTCGTATCCCAAAACTAAATCCTGTCGTTTCCATAGAAACGTTACACGATTTAGAAGGAGAAGTCATAGAACCCATTGGTTTTCATAGCGACGCAATTTCTGTGTTAATTCGTCAATGTGAGGGAGCGAGCGTTGAGGTATAGAATGAATAGTGCATCGGAAAGGAGTTACTCGTATCCCAAAACTAAATCCTGTCGTTTCCATTGAAACGTGACTCCATTTAGGAGGAGAAGTCATTGAGCACATAGTATTTCATAGCGACGCAATTTCTGTGTTAATTATTCATGTGAGGGAGCGAGGGATGTAGTAAAGTCGGAACAGTGCATCGGAAAGGAGATACTCGTGTCCCAAAACTCAATCCTGTCGTTTCCATAGAAACGTTACACGATTTAGAAGGAGAAGTCATAGAACCCATAATATTTCATAGCGACGCAATTTCTGTGATAATTCGTCAATGTGAGGGAGCGAGCGTTGAGGTAAAGAATGAATAGTGCATCGGAAAGGAGTTACTCGTATCCCAAAACTAAATCCTGTCGTTTCCATGGAAACGTGACTCGATTTAGGAGGAGAAGTCATTGAGCACATAGTATTTGATAGCGACGCAATTTCTGTGTTATTTATTCATGTGAGGGCGCGAGGGATGTAGTAAAGTGGGAACAGTGCATCGGAAAGGAGATACTCGTATCCCAAAACCAAAGCCTGTCGTTTCCATTGAAACGTGACTCGATTTAGGAGGAGAAGTCATTGAGCACATAGTATTTCATAGCGACGCAATTTCTGTGTTAATTCGTCAATGTGAGGGAGCGAGTGATGTAGTAAAGTGGGAACAGTGCATCGGAAAGGAGTTACTCATATCTGAAAAATAAATCCTGTCGTTTCCATTGATACGTGACTCGATTTAGGAGGAGAAGTCACTGAGCACATAGTATTTCATAGCGACGCAATTTCTGTGTTAATTATTCATGTGAGGTAGCGAGGGATGTAGTAAAGTAGGAACAGTGCATCGGAAAGGAGATACTCGTGTCCCAAAACTCAATCCAGTCGTTTCCATAGAAACGTTACACGATTTAGAAGGAGAAGTCATAGAACCCATAGTATTTCATAGCGACGCAATTTCTGTGTTAATTCGTCAATGTGAGGGAGCGAGCGTTGAGGTAAAGAATGAACAGTGCATCGGAAAGGAGATACTCGTGTCCCAAAACTAAATCCAGTCGTTTCCATTGAAACGTGATTCGATTTAGGAGGAGAAGTCATTGAGCACATAGTATTTCATAGCGACGCAATTTCTGTGTTAATTATTCATGTGAGGGAGCGAGGGATGTAGTAAAGTGGGAACAGTGCATCGGAAAGGAGATAATCGAATCCCAAAACTAAATCGTGTCGTTTCCATAGAAACGTGACTCGATTTAGGAGGAGAAGTCATTGAGCACATAGTATTTCATAGCGACGCAATTTCTGTGTTAATTATTCATGTGAGGGAGCGAGGGATGTAGTAAAGTGGCAACAGTGCATCGGAAAGGAGATACTCGTATCCCAAAACTAAATCATGTCGTTTCCATAGATACGTTACTCGATTTAGGAGGAGAAGTCATTGGGCACATAGTATTTCATAGCTACGCAATTTCTGTGTTAATTATTCATGTGAGGGAGCGAGGGATGTAGTAAAGTGGGAACAGTGCATCGGAAAGGAGATACTCGTATCCCAAAACTAAAACCTGTCGTTTCCATTGAAACGTGACTCGATTTAGGAGGAGAAGTCATTGGGCACATAGTATTTCATAGCTACGCAATTTCTGTGTTAATTCGTCAATGTAATGGAGCGAGAGATGTAGGAAAGTGGGAACAGTGCATCGGAAAGGAGTTACTCATATCCCAAAACTAAATCCTGTCGTTTCCATTGATACGTGACTCGATTTAGGAGGAGAAGTCATAGAGCACATAGTATTTCATAGCGACGCAATTTCTGCGTTAATTATTCATGTGAGGTAGCGAGGGATGTAGTAAAGAGGGAACAGTGCATCGGAAAGGAGTTACTCGTATCCCAAAACTAAATCCTGTCGTTTTTTTATTGATACGTGACTCGATTTAGGAGGAGAAGTCATTGAGCACATATTATTTCATAGCGACGCAATTTCTGTGTTAATTATTCATGTGAGGGAGCGAGGGATGTAGTAAAGAGGGAACAGTGGATCGGAAAGGAGTTACTCGTATCCCAAAACTAAATCCTGTCGTTTCCATTGAAACGTGACTCGATTTAGGAGGAGAAGTCATTGAGCACAGAGTATTTCATAGCGACGCAATTACTGTGTTAATTCGTCAATGTGAGGGTGCGAGCGTTGAGGTAGAGAATGAATAGTGCATTGGAAAGGAGTTACTCGTATCCCAAAATTAATCCTGTAGTTTCCATTGAAACGTTACTCGATTTAGGAGGAGAAGTCATTGTGCACATAGTATTTCATAGCGACGCAATTTCTGTGTTAATTATTCATGTGAGGGAGCGAGGGATGTAGTAAAGTGGGAACAGTGCATCGGAAAGGAGATACTCGTATCCTAAAACTAAATCCTGTCTTTCCATTGAAACGTGACTCGATTTAGGAGGAGAAGTCATTGAGCACATAGTTTTTCATAGCGACGCAATTTCTGTGTTAATTCGTCAATGTGAGGGAGCGAGCGTTGAGGTAAAGAATGAATAGTGCATCGGAAAGGAGTTACTCGTATCCCAAAACTAAATCCTGTCGTTTCCATTGAAACGTCACTCGATTTAGGAGGAGAAGTCATTGAGCACATAGTATTTCATAGCGACGCAATATCTGTGTTAATTCGTCAATGTGAGGGAGCGAGCGTTGAGGTAAAGAATGAATAGTGCATCGGAAAGGAGTTACTCGTATCCCAAAACTAAATCCTGTCGTTTCCATTGAAACGTGACTCGATTTAGGAGGAGAAGTCATTGAGCACATAGTATTTCATAGCGACGCAATTTCTGTGCTAATTATTCATGTGAGGGAGCGAGGGATGTAGTAAAGAGGGAACAGTGCATCGGAAAGGAGATACTCGTGTCCCAAAACTGAATCCTGTCGTTTCCTTTGAAACGTGACTCGATTTAGGAGGAGAAGTCATTGAGCACATTGTATTTCATAGCGACGCAATTTCTGTGTTAATTCGTCAATGTGAGGGAGCGAGCGTTGAGGTAAAGAATGAATAGTGCATCGGAAAGGAGTTACTCGTATCCCAAAACTAAATCCTGTCGTTTCCATTGAAACGTGACTTGATTTAGGAGGAGAAGTCATTGAGCACATAGTATTTCATAGCGACGCAATTTCTGTGTTAATTCGTCAATGTGAGGGAGCGAGCGTTGAGGTAAAGAATGAATAGTGCATCGGAAAGGAGTTACTCGTATCACTAAACTAAATCCTGTCGTTTCTATTGAAACGTGACTCGATTTAGAGGGAGAAGTCATTGAGCACATAGTATTTCATAGCGACGCAATTTCTGTGTTAATTATTCATGTGAGGGAGCGAGGGATGTAGTAAAGTGGGAACAGTGCATCGGAAAGGAGATACTCGTGTCCCAAAACTCAATCCAGTCGTTTCCATAGAAACGTTACACGATTTAGAAGGAGAAGTCATAGAACCCATAGTATTTCATAGCGACGCAATTTCTGTGTTAATTCGTCAATACGAGGGAGCGAGCGTTGAGGTAAAGAATGAATAGTGCATCGGAAAGGAGTTACTCGTATCCCAAAACTAAATCCTGTCGTTTCCATGGAAACGTGACTCGATTTAGGAGGAGAAGTCATTGAGCACATAGTATTTGATAGCGATGTAATTTCTGTGTTAATAATTCATGTGAGGGAGCGAGGGATGTAGTAAAGTGGGAACAGTGCATCGGAAAGGAGATACTCGTGTCCCAAAACTCAACCCTGTCGTTTCCATAGAAACGTTACACGATTTAGAAGGAGAAGTCATAGAACCCATAGTATTTCATAGCGACGCAATTTCTGTGTTAATTCGTCAATGTGAGGGAACGAGCGTTGAGGTAATGAATGAATAGTGCATTGGAAAGGAGTTACTCGTATCCCAAAACTAAATCCTGTCGTTTCCATTGATACGTGACTCGATTTAGGAGGAGAAGTCATTGAGCACATAGTATTTCATAGCGACGCAATTTCTGTGTTAATCATTCATGTGAGGGAGCGAGGGATGTAGTAAAGTGGGAACAGTGCATCGGAAATGAGATACTCGTGTCCCTAAACTCAATCCTGTCGTTTCCATAGAAACGTTACACGATTTAGAAGGAGAAGTCATAGAACCCATTGGTTTTCATAGCGACGCAATTTCTGTGTTAATTCGTCAATGTGAGGGAGCGAGCGTTGAGGTAAAGAATGAATAGTGCATCGGAAAGGAGTTACTCGTATCCCAAAACTAAATCCTGTCGTTTCCATTGAAACGTGACTCCATTTAGGAGGAGAAGTCATTGAGCACATAGTATTTCATAGCGACGCAATTTCTGTGTTAATTATTCATGTGAGGGAGCGAGGGATGTAGTAAAGTCGGAACAGTGCATCGGAAAGGAGATACTCGTGTCCCAAAACTCAATCCTGTCGTTTCCATAGAAACGTTACACGATTTAGAAGGAGAAGTCATAGAACCCATAATATTTCATAGCGACGCAATTTCTGTGATAATTCGTCAATGTGAGGGAGCGAGCGTTGAGGTAAAGAATGAATAGTGCATCGGAAAGGAGTTACTCGTATCCCAAAACTAAATCCTGTCGTTTCCATTGAAACTTGACTCGATTTAGGAGGAGAAGTCATTGAGCACATAGTATTTCATAGCGACGCTATTTCTGTGTTAATTATTCATGTGAGGGAGCGAGGGATGTGGTAAAGTGGGAACAGTGCATCGGAAAGGAGATACTCGTATCCCAAAACTAAATCCTGTCGTTTCCATTGAAACGTGACTTGATTTAGGAGGAGAAGTCATAGAACCCATAGTATTTCATAGCGACGCAATTTCTGTGTTAATTCGTCAATGTGAGGGAGCGAGCGTTGAGGTAAAGAATGAATAGTGCATCGGAAAGGAGTTACTCGTATCTCAAAACTAAATCCTGTCGTTTCCATTGAAACGTGACTCGATTTAGGAGGAGAAGTCATTGAGCACATAGTATTTCATAGCGACGCAATTTCTGTGTTAATTCGTCAATGTGAGGGAGCGAGCGTTGAGGTAAGGAATGAATAGAGCATCAGAAAGGAGTTACTCGTATCCCAAAACTAAATCCTGTCGTTTCCATTGAAACGTGACTCGATTTAGGAGGAGAAGTCATTGAGCACATAGTATTTCATAGCGATGCTATTTCTGTGTTAATTATTCATGTGAGGGAGCGAGGGATGTGGTAAAGTGGGAACAGTGCATCGGAAAGGAGATACTCGTATCCCAAAACTAAATCCTGTCGTTTCCATAGAAACGTTACACGATTTAGAAGGAGAAGTCATAGAACCCATAGTATTTCATAGCGACGCAATTTCTGTGTTAATTCGTCAATGTGAGGGCGTCGCATAGAGACGGTGGAATTTTCTAGTGATATAATTTGTCGTCTTTGGGCGGCAATAAAAACAGAAAAATACGGATAGATATACGATCCTTCACTATTTTGTTCGAGGGAGAACAAATGAAGCCTAGAGCGCTAAGAAGACTTGTACTGTTTTTCTCGAGTAAGACGGACGCAGATTTGTGGCAGTCTGACCTAATTTTTTTTACTAAATGTATAAAAACGTGTGATGTCTAAGTTTGAGTGAAGTGTAAAGAACTGTTATAACTTACCGTGACGACGCACGAGCGACTCAAAGAAGACAATGGCCATATAAAAGAGCGCTCAGTGGACGTGATACGGACATAAAAATCTACAGTCATTGTAGTACTAAGCTTAAGGTACGATATATGTTTTAGTTTATAATAAATATTTGTTCTGGGAATACTGAATCATTTAGCAGTGCTCATTCCTATCATCTCCTCAGTATTATTTTCATTTTAATTATGCATTTTGATAAGATTACAGACACGGAGATCAGCAGTCCAATGTGCGTGTTATATTGATAAAAAGAAAACTGTTTTATCGTCTTTTTGCATCAGCTTTAATATTGAATTTCCCTTTTTGTGTGATGTTACAGTTGTCTTTGCGCCCTTAAGAACTTTCTGGTCCCTTAGGAAATTGTTTTGTCATAACAATAACTTCACAACCGGGTATGATCGAATCTACGATCATGAAGTAATTAGAAAGACGATAATGAGATTTCTTAATCCATGGCACGCTAGTTGTGACTGCCTCAAGCCACGCGAAACTGCAAGTAAAAACTAATCACATCTCATAATGCAATATTTTATGACAATGGTCAATCCATGATTCTTACGCCAATTGTGATTGATAAAACAGTAAGCTAAATCTCAATTTCTAACTTTCCGTTGAATAATGACAACACTTTTATTTTGTAACATCACACTTGGCGCCCGAACAGGGACTGACCAAAAATTAGTTCAAATTCTTGGAAAATTTTCCATGTGCTTGTGTTAATAAATGTTCTCTCGTTTCATGTACACATCATCTCTCTGTGAGTAAGACAGAAAATACGCTGGTCGATAACGCAGTTTAATTATCGAGAGAAAGGAAAAGAAAAGAGACGCGAATTTGCTGAGACAACATAGCGGTAACCAAGCCATCAAAAAGTAAGTCAGAATTTTGCATACGCAGTGTAGTGCTTCAGTAGCAACGTTGCTTTTCCAAGTCGATCCACATCCTTTCTATCTCCTTCCCGCTATAGAAAATCTGCTTTATTTTATCTTTCAAAGTAAAATTCTTCGTAGTCTGACAATAGAAATTATTTCTCCCCATTGTTAGTATAGCTGTATTACATTTTCAACATGGTGGATAGTGTGTGCAATTTGCAGTGAAGAGCATCTTCATTCATTTGTCTGAAACGTTTAGGTTCCATCTTGTCTTCTCGCCAGATAGAATTTCATTTGTTGCTCACGCGAGGGTGGTGCTCTTAGCGGACTCACCACGTCACTGACAAACGACGAAAGCCTTGCGTAGCACGTGGTTTACTGACGAAAATGGCAGATAATAAACAGAGACAGGTGACAACAGGAGACGGGAGTGAAGACGTTAATAGTATTCCATACCCTTTACGATCGCGAACGGTAGGTTCCCGTGTGGAAACTGAACTAACCATGTCTGTAACAGGGGAAAGTGACCCTAAAGTCCAAATTCTTCCCGCTGCAGCTACAAATGACCTCGGTGCGTTAATGGAAACGCTGAAACAACAGTTTGACGCAGTAAATGAGACTATAAAAACACAAAATGAGACTGTTAACGCCCGATTAGATGCTGTAAGCGAATCAGTAAAAACACAAAATGAGACTATAAAAACACAAAATGAGACTGTTAACGCCCGATTAGATGCTGTAAGCGAATCATTAAAAGCACAGCTAGGCACAATCAAAACGGATCTGCATAAAGAAATAACGGCTGAATTAAATACCCATTTGGGTGAGGTGCAAACTAAGATCAGTGATCAAATTCAGAAAATGCAGAAACAGGTGAAAAGTGAAATAGCTGAAGTATCTGGAACATTAAACACAAAAATTCAGGCAGCTACCAAAGAAATAAACTCAGTTAGAAATGCAGTATCTGACATTGAAGGTGTAGTGGAGGATCTGTCGAGGCAGATAGACTCAATCAATATTGAAGAACAGGTTAAGAGCACCGTGAAAGCACACACGGAGGCATTGTCGGAACACTACGGTGAATGGATAAAGGGTAAAGATAATTTTATCGAAAAGAAGGTCAGGGAGGAGCTTAGGTAGACTGTCAAGGATGTAACTTATGAAATCTTAGCTGCTCCTGGTAAGTCGGGAGACACAGTAGTTTCTGAATTGGGACAGATTCGGAGGACACTTACACGGGATCTTCCCGAGTGGAAGCAGCAAGTAGTGGACGAAGTCAGAATGCTGAGAAACTGTGTAGAAAATCCGCACACGCATACGCAAACTATAGGGAACAACTCTTTAGACGGTGACGAATGTCAGTCAACTCCTTATTGTTCACCGCCTGATTACATGCAAAACAACAGTCCTGTTGAGTCCCGAGTAGGGAAAATAAATGATCCGCCCACAATCGTCAGTTTAATGCAAGAGGAAAGTGTGATTAAGCATCGCACTTTTCCTGTTTTTCATCCGCAGAAGCGAGAAATACACCCCATCGTGTTCCTAAAGAATTTTTCCGGCATATTTCCCAGGAGCTGGACAGACAGGCAGCGTATTCAGTTCGTCACTGGCTTTATTTCTGGTGATGCAGCATTATGGGGAACGGAAATGGTAGACACGTGTAGGAATTATGAAGAGTTTGAGAAAATGTTCTTGGCAAAATTTTGGAGTAATGGGGTACAGCAAAGATTAAGGAAGGAGGTGTATGGTGCGGAAATTTTCAATGAGAAGCATGGAAGTCTCCGGCGATACTTTGAGAAGTATCTAGCAAAAATTAAATTCTGGGATTCTCCGATTTCTTCCAAGGACGTAATTATGATTCTCAAAAGCAAACTCCCTGTGTCTATTAGAGAGAAATTAGTAAATGTGTCCGAAGAAGACACGGATGTATTCCTTTCTGTGCTGGATTCCTTAGATTTAATTAGCGAGGATGTGCGCTCCAAGGTTGGCAGCGGCAAATTCTTCCCTGGCAGCCAGCAGAATGCATCGCACGCGGACAACAATGCGCCCAAGGAGAGAGCGAGCCACTGCGACCGCTGTTACCAACCTGCCAGCGGTTATCAACACGCAAACGGCAATAACTTTAAACGGAAGCAGAAAACCAATTACAGTAATCAGCAGAGATACCACCCAATTTACAACCACCAGGAACAACATCAGTACGGAAACCCACCCTTTAATTCTGCGCCTGAGCAGTATGGAAATTCTCCACAAACGATTGGTAATTTTTCAAATGGACCAGTGTACAATCAAAGTTATAGGTCGAAAAATAGCAAGTGGCATGGGCAAGGCGGAGGCCACCCAGCACATCAGAACAACTTTTCACAGAATAGAGGACCGTGGAACAATTTTCAAATGACACCAAATGCGAACTTTCCTTCACAAGGAAATGGTTTTTCCGGCAACCAAAAGATCGGGCGACAGCAGCCATCTCAAGTATTCTATTCACAAGTGAATGCACCCAGTGGATTTTACCCCTCTACACCGGCATTTGTACCACATAACCAGCACCAATATGAAACGGAACAAACACTTAAGGCCATGAATGACAAACAGGTTAAACATCCTGCGGAAAATTAGAGGCAGCGCCTTTCAGCCTCCAAGAGGTCGCTGCGGATTTTGAGTGGGGGTACTAACGAATACTCTGATTCTGAGTATGTTAATGCGATACGGTACGACCATGAGACCGACTTACGAGATGACCTTGCACCTGACCTTGAAGCTCAAGACATTAATGACATTTATGATGAACAGGTCCAGGCTTCGATTAAGATTTCTATTGCCAACATTCCTGTCACAGCCATTGTTGATACAGGAGCAAACATCAATGTGATGTCATCATGTCTCTTCAGACAGGTGTTTTCTGTTTCAAAAGTTTTATCATTGCCGATTCAGGGCTGCTCCATATCGGGAGCGATTGGTCCATTGAAACAGAGAGTTAGTTTACAGACACAGCCTCAACTGCAGATAGAATCTATTTCGGTTTCTTACCTCTTGCTTACTGGAAATTTCCTTGTGTGAACTGTTAATGATAAGTATTGTGTTGAACAGCGCACTGACTACATGGTAAATGCTACTACATGTAAACTTTAAGTATTAAATGCTACATATGGAAAAATTGTTTATAGTGATGGACATGAACCGATATTTCTTCAACAAGCTGAAGCAGGAAACTGGGGTTGCACCAAGAATTTCAATTTAATTTTAAGTTAGTAATAAGAAAAAAAAGTGCTTGCGAGGTGATTGCCCGGAGCTATATAAATATGTAAAGGTGAGAAATGGAGAAGGATGCGTAAATAAGCACTTCTCTCAAGGTACAAGAAGATAGATTTATTTTTAGTAATGTAAGTACTTGAAGTTCTGTTGTAAAAGCCCAAATTACCTGCTTAAAAAAAAAAAAAGGTACATGTTCAAACAGTCCAGACAGTGGACAGGAGTAGAAGAAATAGCTTAAAGTTCAGTTAAAGCGTGCTGTTAAATGGAAAAACAAGTAGTAACCCGCATGTGTTCACGCAAGGAGACAATAAGCTGTAGTAAACTAAGTTAGGTGAAATACAGTACAAATAGAGGCAAACCATGAAGCATCAATAATGTAGCGTAAGTACTCCACGAGGCCACTAATTGCTATGAAAGTAAACTATTTCCCTGTGATCTGAGCCCAATGTAAAGAGTATATGAGGAATGTTAGCTGACGAATTGGTTTCAGTAGAATCGAGGTACTAAATAACCACACAGCAAGCCCCCTGTATCGTAAATAAGTCCAAGTAAAGATCTTCAGAAGATCTGTAGTGTAATCTAGCGACCATTCAATACCCTAATTGAAGGCTAATCTAAAGAACATGCAATGCAGTGATATTTAAACTTAATATTGACTATAACCTGAGTAAGACGTAGAAGTAGCAAAGTATGCTGTAAGGAAGGAGGTTGAAGTTTATATATGTGCCTATGTTTATTAAGATAATTTTATTTACATGCAGATTTTATTGCAAAAATGTCTCCTAAGACACTCCTCTTATGAAATCCATTTTCCTTGTGCCCGTTCCTTTTGATCCTGGTTCATTAACCCAGACCAAGGGTCGACTTGTAAAAGGCACGTGTGCTTCGAAGCAAAGCAGTGCTTATGAGAAATGAGACACGTAGCGTGATGAACTTCGCTAGCTTTGGTAATGTTTGTTATGGACCGGTTGCGTAAACCCAGTGAACTGTCGGTAATTCCATTCATGCAAAAAAAAAAAAAAAATAGTAGACACGCGTTACCCTATTTTTTTTTTAACAGAGAGCAATTGCTGAGTACATGAAGCGAAGAGGGAGACTTATTGTTATCCAGTCTGCCCTCAAATATAAAAAAAAAATTTGGCAAGCACAAAGGAAAGCACAAAAAGAAAAAAAAAAGATTCAGCGTTAAATGTGTACTCGTTAAGTAGTAGATATGCTGCGTGGCAGTAGAAAATGATCTTGGGTGCACTAAAGAATAAATGCAACGAGTGTTGCGAAACCTGTAGTTTTCATAATGAGGAGATGAGCACTTAAAAGAAAGTTTGAAAGAATATTTTTAGGTTCACTAGTGAAAGCAAATCTTGAGATATAAAGAGTCCATTCATAAAGCAGTTGTTCACTGGACTTAACAAAAGGAGTGACCATTAATTGTAAATATTAGCTCGTAAGTGATCTTTTGTAAATAGTAGAATATAAGTCTTTCTATACCAGTGGAGGAAACGTGCAAAATTGATTGTTTTGTAAATGAACTCCATCGGCGAAGGAACTAAGAACGAATGCTGTGTGAAGACGCACACTAAAGTGCGACGTGCATAATAAAAGTAACTGTTCACTGTATATTAGTGGTAGTGTTGTACTGCAAGTGTAAAAAGAAGTCGAGGCTACGACAACAGGTGCAACGCAAAGTTCAGTGTTGTTCTAAGTGCAGCGACAGCTAAAACATTCGTCGTCACTTACCTGTGAGCCTCATGGAAGGCAGATGACAGAGAAGTATGGAGGCAACTTCAGTGTCCGGCTCCTCCGATGGAAAACGCGCGCGAGGTGTTTGTATCGATGCACTCGTGTGACACGAAGTTCACAAAAAAAAAAAAAAAAAGGAGCACTCGACGACCACCAGCTCTGTTACAGCCTGAGCGCGAACGGATACTGAGTGTTGCAGTTCACGCAACACTGTGCAGCCGCTGTGAGTGGCCGACGTGTGGGTGACGAAACAATCCAAACTTTAAACTGCTAACCGCCATGACTTCCATCGTACATACTGGAGGAAAGACATTTGTACACTTGTGTGACTACATTTTCATATGTAAATTAAGCAATTTTCTTGAGTTGAAGTTAAGATGAGTGAGAAGTAGATTGTTAGATTACTCAGGCCTTAAAGCCATTAATACCAGCACTCCTGAACACTGCTAAAATGAGTTATAATCCCGCCTCTTGATGGACAAAGAAAATGAATGTGTACTATAGGAAGACCCTAAACTCCAGACCAGTCCCGATCCTTAACAAATGTATCCAGTAGCTTGTAAGTCATACTAATAATTTTCCACTTCTTCTGTTTCATATTGTAAATAAAAACCCGGGAAGCCACTTGAATTCCTGGCACCACAGTGGAAAGGACAAATGTACTGCATGATGAACGCCGTAAACAGCTAACACAGAAAGTGAAAGCATCACGAAGTGTAGTGCTACGTTATTAAACTGTAATTGAACCACAATGAGTCAACAGATGCTCGAACATTGTCCACTCTAGTTTAGTGAAAATAAGCACTCACTGTACTCATGTATTAGTTGTTAACCTCAAGAGAAAGTAATTCCTGAATTCTATCCCCTGAAGTGCGAAATGAACGTTCACTTATTGTTATAAGCAAATATGAACCAAACTTATATATGCACATAAATGTCAATCTTGGTATTATGGAATGAAGTGACTGATGAACAAAGAATGAAAAACTTTATTTTGAAAAATGATAAATATCTGATATATGTTTATAAATGGAATTTCAATTTAAGTACATAGTACGCCAGTAACATTATGTAAATGTCACACCAAAAATCACGAATATCTCATGAGGATATGAGGATCGAGGTAATCCTTCGGCATTCCCTCTCTCCTCATGGGAGGCAATGTGATATTCGCTATTTTTGACTACATTAAAACAGCAAATACGAGTAGTTAATACTTTCAGCCAGAAGGCAAATACTTGTTTGTAAATAATGATTAATGTATAATGAGGCGTCGCATAGCGACGGTGGAATTTTCTAGTGATGTAATTTGTCGTCTTTGGGCGGCAATAAAAACAGAAAAATACGGATAGATATACGATCCTTCACTATTTTGTTCGAGGGAGAACAAATGAAGCCTGGAGCGCTAAGAAGACTTGTACTGTTTTTCTCGAGTAAGACGGACGCAGATTTGTGGCAGTCTGACCTAATTTTTTTACTAAATGTATAAAAACGTGTGATGTCTAAGTTTGAGTGAAGTGTAAAGAACTGTTATAACTTACCGTGACGACGCACGAGCGACTCAAAGAAGACAATGGCCATATAAAAGAGCGCTCAGTGGACGTGATACGGACATAAAAATCTACAGTCATTGTAGTACTAAGCTTAAGGTACGATATATGTTTTAGTTTATAATAAATATTTGTTCTGGGAATACTGAATCATTTAGCAGTGCTCATTCCTATCATCTCCTCAGTATTATTTTCATTTTAATTATGCATTTTGATAAGATTACAGACACGGAGATCAGCAGTCCAATGTGCGTGTTATATTGATAAAAAGAAAACTGTTTTATCGTCTTTTTGCATCAGCTTTAATATTGAATTTCCCTTTTTGTGTGATGTTACAGTTGTTTTTGCGCCCATAAGAACTTTCTGGTCCCTTAGGAAATTGTTTTGTGATAACAATAACTTCACAACCGGGTATGATCGAATCTACGATCATGAAGTAATTAGAAAGACGATAATGAGATTTCTTAATCCATGGCACGCTAGTTGTGACTGCCTCAACCCACGCGAAACTGCAAGTAAAAACTAATCACATTTCATAATGCAATATTTTATGACAATGGTCAATCGATGATTCTTACACCAATTGTGATTGATAAAACAGTAAGCTAAATCTCAATTTCCAACTTTCCGTTGAATAATGACAACACTTTTATTTTGTAACATCACATATCCCAAAACTAAATCCAGTCGTTTCCATTGAAACGTGACTCGATTTAGGAGGAGAAGTCATTGAGTACATAGTATTTCATAGCGACGCAATTTCTGTGTTAATTCGTCAATGTGAGGGAGCGAGGGATGTAGTAAAGTGGGAACAGTACATCGGAAAGGAGTTACTCGTATCCCAAAACTAAATCCTGTCGTTTCCATTGAAACTTGACTCGATTTAGGAGGAGAAGTCATTGAGCACATAGTATTTCATAGCGACGCTATTTCTGTGTTAATTATTCATGTGAGGGAGCGAGGGATGTGGTAAAGTGGGAACAGTGCATCGGAAAGGAGATACTCGTATCCCAAAACTAAATCGTGTCGTTTCCATTGAAACGTGACTCGATTTAGGAGGAGAAGTCATTGAGCACATAGTATTTCATAGCGACGCAATTTCTGTGTTAATTATTCATGTGAGGGAGCGAGGGATGTAGTAAAGTGGGAACAGTGCATCGGAAAGGAGATACTCGTATCCCAAAACTAAATCATGTCGTTTCCATTGAAACGTGAATCGATTTAGGAGGAGAAGTCATTGAGCACATAGTATTTCATAGCGACGCAATTTCTGTGTTAATTATTCATGTGAGAGAGCGAGGAATGTAGTAAAGTGGGAACAGTGCATCGGAAAGGCGATACTCGTATCCCAAAACTAAATCCTGTCGGTTCCATTGAAACGTGACTCGATTTAGGAGGAGAAGTCACTGAGCACATAGTATTTCATAGCGACGCAATTTCTGTGTTAATTATTCATGTGAGGAAGCGAGGGATGTAGTAAAGAGGGAACAGTGCATCGGAAAGGAGATACTCGTGTTCCAAAACTAAATCCTGTCGTTTCCATTGAAACGTGACTCGATTTAGGAGGAGAAGTCATTGAGCACATAGTATTTCAAAGCGACGGAATTTCTGTGTTAATTATTCATGTGAGAGAGCGAGGAATGTAGTAAAGTGGGAACAGTGCATCGGAAAGGCGATACTCGTATCCCAAAACTAAATCCTGTCGTTTCCATTGAAACGTGACTCGATTTAGGAGGAGAAGTCACTGAGCACATAGTATTTCATAGATTCGCTATTTTTGACTACATTAAAACAGCAAATACGAGTAGTTAATACTTTCAGCCAGAAGGCAAATACTTGTTTGTAAATAATGATTAATGTATAAAGAGGCGTCGCATAGAGACGGTGGAATTTTCTAGTGATATAATTTGTCGTCTTTGGGCGGCAATAAAAACAGAAAAATACGGATAGATATACGATCCTTCACTATTTTGTTCGAGGGAGAACAAATGAAGCCTGGAGCGCTAAGAAGACTTGTACTGTTTTTCTCGAGTAAGACGGACGCAGATTTGTGGCAGTCGGACCTAATTTTTTTTACTAAATGTATAAAAACGTGTGATGTCTAAGTTTGAGTGAAGTGTAAAGAACTGTTATAACTTACCGTGACGACGCACGAGCGACTCAAAGAAGACAATGGCCATATAAAAGAGCGCTCAGTGGACGTGATACGGACATAAAAATCTACAGTCATTGTAGTACTAAGCTTAAGGTACGATATATGTTTTAGTTTATAATAAATATTTGTTCTGGGAATACTGAATCATTTAGCAGTGCTCATTCCTATCATCTCCTCAGTATTATTTTCATTTTAATTATGCATTTTGATAAGATTACAGACACGGAGATCAGCAGTCCAATGTGCGTGTTATATTGATAAAAAGAAAACTGTTTTATCGTCTTTTTGCATCAGCTTTAATATTGAATTTCCCTTTTTGTGTGATGTTACAGTTGTCTTTGCGCCCTTAAGAACTTTCTGGTCCCTTAGGAAATTGTTTTGTCATAACAATAACTTCACAACCGGGTATGATCGAATCTACGATCATGAAGTAATTAGAAAGACGATAATGAGATTTCTTAATCCATGGCACGCTAGTTGTGACTGCCTCAAGCCACGCGAAACTGCAAGTAAAAACTAATCACATCTCATAATGCAATATTTTATGACAATGGTCAATCCATGATTCTTACGCCAATTGTGATTGATAAAACAGTAAGCTAAATCTCAATTTCTAACTTTCCGTTGAATAATGACAACACTTTTATTTTGTAACATCACACTTGGCGCCCGAACAGGGACTGACCAAAAATTAGTTCAAATTCTTGGAAAATTTTCCATGTGCTTGTGTTAATAAATGTTCTCTCGTTTCATGTACACATCATCTCTCTGTGAGTAAGACAGAAAATACGCTGGTCGATAACGCAGTTTAATTATCGAGAGAAAGGAAAAGAAAAGAGACGCGAATTTGCTGAGACAACATAGCGGTAACCAAGCCATCAAAAAGTAAGTCAGAATTTTGCATACGCAGTGTAGTGCTTCAGTAGCAACGTTGCTTTTCCAAGTCGATCCACATCCTTTCTATCTCCTTCCCGCTATAGAAAATCTGCTTTATTTTATCTTTCAAAGTAAAATTCTTCGTAGTCTGACAATAGAAATTATTTCTCCCCATTGTTAGTATAGCTGTATTACATTTTCAACATGGTGGATAGTGTGTGCAATTTGCAGTGAAGAGCATCTTCATTCATTTGTCTGAAACGTTTAGGTTCCATCTTGTCTTCTCGCCAGATAGAATTTCATTTGTTGCTCACGCGAGAGTGGTGCTCTTAGCGGACTCACCACGTCACTGACAAACGACGAAAGCCTTGCGTAGCACGTGGTTTACTGACGAAAATGGCAGATAATAAACAGAGACAGGTGACAACAGGAGACGGGAGTGAAGACGTTAATAGTATTCCATACCCTTTACGATCGCGAACGGTAGGTTCCCGTGTGGAAACTGAACTAACCATGTCTGTAACAGGGGAAAGTGACCCTAAAGTCCAAATTCTTCCCGCTGCAGCTACAAATGTCCTCGGTGCGTTAATGGAAATGCTGAAACAACAGTTTGACGCAGTAAATGAGTCTATAAAAACACAAAATGAGACTGTTAACGCCCGATTAGATGCTGTAAGCGAATCAGTAAAAACACAAAATGAGACTATAAAAACACAAAATGAGACTGTTAACGCCCGATTAGATGCTGTAAGCGAATCATTAAAAACACAGCTAGGCACAATCAAAACGGATCTGCATAAAGAAATAACGGCTGAATTAAATACCCATTTGGGTGAGGTGCAAACTAAGATCAGTGATCAAATTCAGAAAATGCAGAAACAGGTGAAAAGTGAAATAGCTGAAGTATCTGGAACATTAAACACAAAAATTCAGGCAGCTACCAAAGAAATAAACTCAGTTAGAAATGCAGTATCTGACATTGAAGGTGTAGTGGAGGATCTGTCGAGGCAGATAGACTCAATCAATATTGAAGAACAGGTTAAGAGCACCGTGAAAGCACACACAGAGGCATTGTCGGAACACTACGGTGAATGGATAAAGGGTAAAGATATTTTTATCGAAAAGAAGGTCAGGGAGGAGCTTAGGGAGACTGTCAAGGATGTAACTTATGAAATCTTAGCTGCTCCTGGTAAGTCGGGAGACACAGTAGTTTCTGAATTGGGACAGATTCGGAGGACACTTACACGGGATCTTCCCGAGTGGAAGCAGCAAGTAGTGGACGAAGTCAGAATGCTGAGAAACTGTGTAGAAAATCCGCACACGCATACGCAAACTATAGGGAACAACTCTTTAGACGGTGACGAATGTCAGTCAACTCCTTATTGTTCACCGCCTGATTACATGCAAAACAACAGTCCTGTTGAGTCCCGAGTAGGGAAAATAAATGATCCGCCCACAATCGTCAGTTTAATGCAAGAGGAAAGTGTGATTAAGCATCGCACTTTTCCTGTTTTTCATCCGCAGAAGCGAGAAATACACCCCATCGTGTTCCTAAAGAATTTTTCCGGCATATTTCCCAGGAGCTGGACAGACAGGCAGCGTATTCAGTTCGTCACTGGCTTTATTTCTGGTGATGCAGCATTATGGGGAACGGAAATGGTAGACACGTGTAGGAATTATGAAGAGTTTGAGAAAATGTTCTTGGCAAAATTTTGGAGTAATGGGGTACAGCAAAGATTAAGGAAGGAGGTGTATGGTGCGGAAATTTTCAATGAGAAGCATGGAAGTCTCCGGCGATACTTTGAGAAGTATCTAGCAAAAATTAAATTCTGGGATTCTCCGATTTCTTCCAAGGACGTAATTATGATTCTCAAAAGCAAACTCCCTGTGTCTATTAGAGAGAAATTAGTAAATGTGTCCGAAGAAGACACGGATGTATTCCTTTCTGTGCTGGATTCCTTAGATTTAATTAGCGAGGATGTGCGCTCCAAGGTTGGCAGCGGCAAATTCTTCCCTGGCAGCCAGCAGAATGCATCGCACGCGGACAACAATGCGCCCAAGGAGAGAGCGAGCCACTGCGACCGCTGTTACCAACCTGCCAGCGGTTATCAACACGCAAACGGCAATAACTTTAAACGGAAGCAGAAAACCAATTACAGTAATCAGCAGAGATACCACCCAATTTACAACCACCAGGAACAACATCAGTACGGAAACCCACCCTTTAATTCTGCGCCTGAGCAGTATGGAAATTCTCCACAAACGATTGGTAATTTTTCAAATGGACCAGTGTACAATCAAAGTTATAGGTCGAAAAATAGCAAGTGGCATGGGCAAGGCGGAGGCCACCCAGCACATCAGAACAACTTTTCACAGAATAGAGGACCGTGGAACAATTTTCAAATGACACCAAATGCGAACTTTCCTTCACAAGGAAATGGTTTTTCCGGCAACCAAAAGATCGGGCGACAGCAGCCATCTCAAGTATTCTATTCACAAGTGAATGCACCCAGTGGATTTTACCCCTCTACACCGGCATTTGTACCACATAACCAGCACCAATATGAAACGGAACAAACACTTAAGGCCATGAATGACAAACAGGTTAAACATCCTGCGGAAAATTAGAGGCAGCGCCTTTCAGCCTCCAAGAGGTCGCTGCGGATTTTGAGTGGGGGTACTAACGAATACTCTGATTCTGAGTATGTTAATGCGATACGGTACGACCATGAGACCGACTTACGAGATGACCTTGCACCTGACCTAGAAGCTCAAGACATTAATGACATTTATGATGAACAGGTCCAGGCTTCGATTAAGATTTCTATTGCCAACATTCCTGTCACAGCCATTGTTGATACAGGAGCAAACATCAATGTGATGTCATCATGTCTCTTCAGACAGGTGTTTTCTGTTTCAAAAGTTTTATCATTGCCGATTCAGGGCTGCTCCATATCGGGAGCGATTGGTCCATTGAAACAGAGAGTTAGTTTACAGACACAGCCTCAACTGCAGATAGAATCTATTTCGGTTTCTTACCTCTTGCTTACTGGAAATTTCCTTGTGTGAACTGTTAATGATAAGTATTGTGTTGAACAGCGCACTGACTACATGGTAAATGCTACTACATGTAAACTTTAAGTATTAAATGCTACATATGGAAAAATTGTTTATAGTGATGGACATGAACCGATATTTCTTCAACAAGCTGAAGCAGGAAACTGGGGTTGCACCAAGAATTTCAATTTAATTTTAAGTTAGTAATAAGAAAAAAAAGTGCTTGCGAGGTGATTGCCCGGAGCTATATAAATATGTAAAGGTGAGAAATGGAGAAGGATGCGTAAATAAGCACTTCTCTCAAGGTACAAGAAGATAGATTTATTTTTAGTAATGTAAGTACTTGAAGTTCTGTTGTAAAAGCCCAAATTACCTGCTTAAAAAAAAAAAAGGTACATGTTCAAACAGTCCAGACAGTGGACAGGAGTAGAAGAAATAGCTTAAAGTTCAGTTAAAGCGTGCTGTTAAATGGAAAAACAAGTGGTAACCCGCATGTGTTCACGCAAGGAGACAATAAGCTGTAGTAAACTAAGTTAGGTGAAATACAGTACAAATAGAGGCAAACCATGAAGCATCAATAATGTAGCGTAAGTACTCCACGAGGCCACTAATTGCTATGAAAGTAAACTATTTCCCTGTGATCTGAGCCCAATGTAAAGAGTATATGAGGAATGTTAGCTGACGAATTGGTTTCAGTAGAATCGAGGTACTAAATAACCACACAGCAAGCCCCCTGTATCGTAAATAAGTCCAAGTAAAGATCTTCAGAAGATCTGTAGTGTAATCTAGCGACCATTCAATACCCTAATTGAAGGCTAATCTAAAGAACATGCAATGCAGTGATATTTAAACTTAATATTGACTATAACCTGAGTAAGACGTAGAAGTAGCAAAGTATGCTGTAAGGAAGGAGGTTGAAGTTTATATATGTGCCTATGTTTATTAAGATAATTTTATTTACATGCAGATTTTATTGCAAAAATGTCTCCTAAGACACTCCTCTTATGAAATCCATTTTCCTTGTGCCCGTTCCTTTTGATCCTGGTTCATTAACCCAGACCAAGGGTCGACTTGTAAAAGGCACGTGTGCTTCGAAGCAAAGCAGTGCTTATGAGAAATGAGACACGTAGCGTGATGAACTTCGCTAGCTTTGGTAATGTTTGTTATGGACCGGTTGCGTAAACCCAGTGAACTGTCGGTAATTCCATTCATGCAAAAAAAAAAAAAAATAGTAGACACGCGTTACCCTATTTTTTTTTTAACAGAGAGCAATTGCTGAGTACATGAAGCGAAGAGGGAGACCTATTGTTATCCAGTCTGCCCTCAAATATAAAAAAAAAATTTGGCAAGCACAAAGGAAAGCACAAAAAGAAAAAAAAAAGATTCAGCGTTAAATGTGTACTCGTTAAGTAGTAGATATGCTGCGTGGCAGTAGAAAATGATCTTGGGTGCACTAAAGAATAAATGCAACGAGTGTTGCGAAACCTGTAGTTTTCATAATGAGGAGATGAGCACTTAAAAGAAAGTTTGAAAGAATATTTTTAGGTTCACTAGTGAAAGCAAATCTTGAGATATAAAGAGTCCATTCATAAAGCAGTTGTTCACTGGACTTAACAAAAGGAGTGACCATTAATTGTAAATATTAGCTCGTAAGTGATCTTTTGTAAATAGTAGAATATAAGTCTTTCTATACCAGTGGAGGAAACGTGCAAAATTGATTGTTTTGTAAATGAACTCCATCGGCGAAGGAACTAAGAACGAATGCTGTGTGAAGACGCACACTAAAGTGCGACGTGCATAATAAAAGTAACTGTTCACTGTATATTAGTGGTAGTGTTGTACTGCAAGTGTAAAAAGAAGTCGAGGCTACGACAACAGGTGCAACGCAAAGTTCAGTGTTGTTCTAAGTGCAGCGACAGCTAAAACATTCGTCGTCACTTACCTGTGAGCCTCATGGGAGGCAGATGACAGAGAAGTATGGAGGCAACTTCAGTGTCCGGCTCCTCCGATGGAAAACGCGCGCGAGGTGTTTGTATCGATGCACTCGTGTGATACGAAGTTCACAAAAAAAAAAAAAAAAAGGAGCACTCGACGACCACCAGCTCTGTTACAGCCTGAGCGCGAACGGATACTGAGTGTTGCAGTTCACGCAACACTGTGCAGCCGCTGTGAGTGGCCGACGTGTGGGTGACGAAACAATCCAAACTTTAAACTGCTAACCGCCATGACTTCCATCGTACATACTGGAGGAAAGACATTTGTACACTTGTGTGACTACATTTTCATATGTAAATTAAGCAATTTTCTTGAGTTGAAGTTAAGATGAGTGAGAAGTAGATTGTTAGATTACTCAGGCCTTAAAGCCATTAATACCGGCACTCCTGAACACTGCTAAAATGAGTTATAATCCCGCCTCTTGATGGACAAAGAAAATGAATGTGTACTATAGGAAGACCCTAAACTCCAGACCAGTCCCGATCCTTAACAAATGTATCCAGTAGCTTGTAAGTCATACTAATAATTTTCCACTTCTTCTGTTTCATATTGTAAATAAAAACCCGGGAAGCCACTTGAATTCCTGGCACCACAGTGGAAAGGACAAATGTACTGCATGATGAACGCCGTAAACAGCTAACACAGAAAGTGAAAGCATCACGAAGTGTAGTGCTACGTTATTAAACTGTAATTGAACCACAATGAGTCAACAGATGCTCGAACATTGTCCACTCTAGTTTAGTGAAAATAAGCACTCACTGTACTCATGTATTAGTTGTTAACCTCAAGAGAAAGTAATTCCTGAATTCTATCCCCTGAAGTGCGAAATGAACGTTCACTTATTGTTATAAGCAAATATGGACCAAACTTAAATATGCACATAAATGTCAATCTTGGTATTATGGAATGAAGTGACTGATGAACAAAGAATGAAAAACTTTATTTTGAAAAATGATAAATATCTGATATATGTTTATAAATGGAATTTCAATTTAAGTACATAGTACGCCAGTAACATTATGTAAATGTCACACCAAAAATCACGAATATCTCATGAGGACATGAGGATCGAGGTAATCCTTCGGCATTCCCTCTCTCCTCATGGGAGGCAATGTGATATTCGTTATTTTTGACTACATTAAAACAGCAAATACGAGTAGTTAATACTTTCAGCCAGAAGGCAAATACTTGTTTGTAAATAATGATTAATGTATAATGAGGCGTCGCATAGCGACGGTGGAATTTTCTAGTGATGTAATTTGTCGTCTTTGGGCGGCAATAAAAACAGAAAAATACGGATAGATATACGATCCTTCACTATTTTGTTCGAGGGAGAACAAATGAAGCCTGGAGCGCTAAGAAGACTTGTACTGTTTTTCTCGAGTAAGACGGACGCAGATTTGTGGCAGTCTGACCTAATTTTTTTACTAAATGTATAAAAACGTGTGATGTCTAAGTTTGAGTGAAGTGTAAAGAACTGTTATAACTTACCGTGACGACGCACGAGCGACTCAAAGAAGACAATGGCCATATAAAAGAGCGCTCAGTGGACGTGATACGGACATAAAAATCTACAGTCATTGTAGTACTAAGCTTAAGGTACGATATATGTTTTAGTTTATAATAAATATTTGTTCTGGGAATACTGAATCATTTAGCAGTGCTCATTCCTATCATCTCCTCAGTATTATTTTCATTTTAATTATGCATTTTGATAAGATTACAGACACGGAGATCAGCAGTCCAATGTGCGTGTTATATTGATAAAAAGAAAACTGTTTTATCGTCTTTTTGCATCAGCTTTAATATTGAATTTCCCTTTTTGTGTGATGTTACAGTTGTTTTTGCGCACTTAAAAACTTTCTGGTCCCTTAGGAAATTGTTTTGTCATAACAATAACTTCACAACCGGGTATGATCGAATCTACGATCATGAAGTAATTAGAAAGACGATAATGAGATTTCTTAATCCATGGCACGCTAGTTGTGACTGCCTCAACCCACGCGAAACTGCAAGTAAAAACTAATCACATTTCATAATGCAATATTTTATGACAATGGTCAATCGATGATTCTTACGCCAATTGTGATTGATAAAACAGTAAGCTAAATCTCAATTTCCAACTTTCCGTTGAATAATGACAACACTTTTATTTTGTAACATCACATATCCCAAAACTAAATCCAGTCGTTTCCATTGAAACGTGACTCGATTTAGGAGGAGAAGTCATTGAGCACATAGTATTTCATAGCGACGCTATTTCTGTGTTAATTATTCATGTGAGGGAGCGAGGGATGTGGTAAAGTGGGAACAGTGCATCGGAAAGGAGATACTCGTATCCCAAAACTAAATCCTGTCGTTTCCATTGAAACGTGACTCGATTTAGGAGGAGAAGTCATTGAGCACATAGTATTTCATAGCGACGCAATTTCTGTGTTAATTATTCATGTGAGGGAGCGACGGATATAGTAAAGTGGGAACAGTGCATCGGAAAGGAGATACTCGTATCCCAAAACTAAATCATGTCGTTTCCATTGAAACGTGAATCGATTTAGGAGGAGAAGTCATTGAGCACATAGTATTTCATAGCGACGCAATTTCTGTGTTAATTATTCATGTGAGAGAGCGAGGAATGTAGTAAAGTGGGAACAGTGCATCGGAAAGGCGATACTCGTATCCCAAAACTAAATCCTGTCGGTTCCATTGAAACGTGACTCGATTTAGGAGGAGAAGTCACTGAGCACATAGTATTTCATAGCGACGCAATTTCTGTGTTAATTATTCATGTGAGGAAGCGAGGGATGTAGTAAAGAGGGAACAGTGCATCGGAAAGGAGATACTCGTGTTCCAAAACTAAATCCTGTCGTTTCCATTGAAACGTGACTCGATTTAGGAGGAGAAGTCATTGAGCACATAGTATTTCAAAGCGACGGAATTTCTGTGTTAATTCGTCAATGTGAGGGAGCGAGCGTTGAGGTAAAGAATGAATAGTGCATCGGAAAGGAGTTACTCGTATCCCAAAACTAAATCCTGTCGTTTCCATTGAAACGTGACTCGATTTAGGAGGAGAAGTTATTGAGCACATACTATTTCATAGCGACGCAATTTCTGTGTTAATTCGTCAATGTGAGGGAGCGAGCGTTGAGGTAAAGAATGAATAGTGCATTGGAAAGGAGTTACTCGTATCCCAAAACTAAATCCTATCGTTTCCATTGAAACGTGACTCGATTTAGGAGGAGAAGTCATTGAGCACATAGTATTTCATAGCGACGCAATTTTTGTGTTAATTCGTCAATGTGAGGGAGCGAGGGATGTAGTAATGTGGGAACAGTGCATCGGAAAGGAGTTACTCGTATCCTAAAACTAAATCCTGTCGTTTCCATTGATACGTGACTCGATTTAGGAGGAGAAGTCATTGAGCACATAGTATTTCATAGCGACGCAATTTCTGTGTTAATTATTCATGTGAGGGAGCGAGGGATGTAGTAAAGTGTTAACATTGGATCGGAAAGGAGAAACTCGTATCCAAAAACTAAATCCTGTCGTTTCCATTGAAACGTGACTCGATTTAGGAGGAGAAGTCATTGAGCACATAGTATTTCATAGCGACGCAATTTCTGTGTTAATTATTCATGTGAGGGAGCGAGGGATGTGGTAAAGTGGGAACAGTGCATCGGAAAGGAGATACTCGTATCCCAAAACTAAATCCTGTCGTTTCCATTGAAACGTGACTCGATTTAGGAGGAGAAGTCATTGAGCACATAGTATTTCATAGCGACGCAATTTCTGTGTTAATTATTCATGTGAGGGAGCGACGGATATAGTAAAGTGGGAACAGTGCATCGGAAAGGAGATACTCGTATCCCAAAACTAAATCATGTCGTTTCCATTGAAACGTGAATCGATTTAGGAGGAGAAGTCATTGAGCACATAGTATTTCATAGCGACGCAATTTCTGTGTTAATTATTCATGTGAGAGAGCGAGGAATGTAGTAAAGTGGGAACAGTGCATCGGAAAGGCGATACTCGTATCCCAAAACTAAATCCTGTCGTTTCCATTGAAACGTGACTAGATTTAGGAGGAGAAGTCACTGAGCACATAGTATTTCATAGCGACGCAATTTCTGTGTTAATTATTCATGTGAGGGAGCGAGGGATGTAGTAAAGAGGGAACAGTGCATCGGAAAGGAGATACTCGTGTCCCAAAACTAAATCCTGTCGTTTCCATTGAAACGTGACTCGATTTAGGTGGAGAAGTCATTGAGCACATAGTATTTCAAAGCGACGGAATTTCTGTGTCAATTCGTCAATGTGAGGGAGCGAGCGTTGAGGTAAAGAATGAATAGTGCATCGGAAAGGAGTTACTCGTATCCCAAAACTAAATCCTGTCGTTTCCATTGAAACGTGACTCGATTTAGGAGGAGAAGTCATTGAGCACATACTATTTCATAGCGACGCAATTTCTGTGTTAATTCGTCAATGTGAGGGAGCGAGCGTTGAGGTAAAGAATGAATAGTGCATTGGAAAGTAGTTACTCGTATCCCAAAACTAAATCCTGTCGTTTCCATTGAAACGTGACTCGATTTAGGAGGAGAAGTCATTGAGCACATAGTATTTCATAGCGACGCAATTTTTGTGTTAATTCGTCAATGTGAGGGAGCAAGCGTTGAGGTAATGAATGAATAGTGCATCGGAAAGGAGTTACTCGTATCTCAAAACTAAATCCTGTCGTTTCCATTGAGACGTGACTCGATTCAGGGGGAGAAGTCATTGAGCACATAGTATTTCATAGCGACGCAATTTCTGTGTTAATTATTCATGTGAGGGAGCGAGGGATGTAGTAAAGTGTTAACATTGGATCGGAAAGGAGATACTCGTATCCAAATACTAAATCCTGTCGTTTCCATTGAGACGTGACTCGATTTAGGAGGAGAAGTCATTGAGCACATAGTATTTCATAGCGACGCAATTTCTGTGTTAATTATTCATGTGAGGGAGCGAGGGATGTGGTAAAGTGGGAACAGTGCATCGGAAAGGAGATACACGTATCCCAAAACTAAATCCTGTCGATTCCATTGAAACGTGACTCGATTTAGGAGGAGAAGTCATTGAGCACATAGTATTTCATAGCGACGCAATTTCTGTGTTAATTATTCATGTGACGTTGCGACGGATATAGTAAAGTGGGAACAGTGCATCGGAAAGGAGATACTCGTATCCCAAAACTAAATCATGTCGTTTCCATTGAAACGTGAATCGATTTAGGAGGAGAAGTCATTGAGCACATAGTATTTCATAGCGACGCAATTTCTGTGTTAATTATTCATGTGAGAGAGCGAGGAATGTAGTAAAGTGGGAACAGTGCATCGGAAAGGCGATACTCGTATCCCAAAACTAAATCCTGTCGTTTCCATTGAAACGTGACTCGATTTAGGAGGAGAAGTCACTGAGCACATAGTATTTCATAGCGACGCAATTTCTGTGTTAATTCGTCAATGTGAGGGAGCGAGGGATGTAGTAATGTGGGAACAGTGCATCGGAAAGGAGATACTCGTGTCCCAAAACTAAATCCTGTCGTTTCCATTGAAACGTGACTCCATTTAGGAAGAGAAGTCATTGAGCACATACTATTTCATAGCGACGCAATTTCTGTGTTAATTCGTCAATGTGAGGGAGCGAGCGTTGAGGTAAAGAATGAATAGTGCATTGGAAAGGAGTTACTCGTATCCCAAAACTAAATCCTGTCGTTTCCATTGAAACGTGACTCGATTTAGGAGGAGAAGTCATTGAGCACATAGTATTTCATAGCGACGCAATTTCTGTGTTAATTCGTCAATGTGAGGGAGCAAGCGTTGAGGTAAAGAATGAATAGTGCATTGGAAAGGAGTTACTCGTATCTCAAAACTAAATCCTGTCGTTTCCATTGAGACGTGAGTCGATTCAGGGGGAGAAGTCATTGAGCACATAGTATTTCATAGCGACGCAATTTCTGTGTTAATTATTCATGTGAGGGAGCGAGGGATGTAGTAAAGTGGGAACAGTGCATCGGATAGGAGATACTCGTATCCCAATACTAAATCCTGTCGTTTCCATTGAAACGTGACTCGATTTAGGAGGAGAAGTCATTGAGCACATAGTATTTCATAGCGACGCAATTTCTGTGTTAATTCGTCAATGTGAGGGAGCGAGGGATGTAGTAATGTGGGAACAGTGCATCGGAAAGGAGTTACTCGTATCCCAAAACTAAATCCTGTCGTTTCCATTGATACGTGACTCGATTTAGGAGGAGAAGTCATTGAGCACATAGTATTTCATAGCGACGCAATTTCTGTGTTAATTATTCATGTGAGGGAGCGAGGGATGTAGTAAAGTAGCAACAGTGCATCGGAAAGGAGATACTCGTGTCCAAAAACTCAATCCAGTCGTTTCCATAGAAACGTTACACGATTTAGAAGGAGAAGTCATAGAACCCATAGTATTTCATAGCGACGCAATTTCTGTGTTAATTCGTCAATGTGAGGGAGCGAGCGTTGAGGTAAAGAATGAATAGTACTTCGGAAAGGAGTAACTCGTATCCCAAAACTAAATCCTGCCGTTTCCATTGAAACGTGCCTCGATTTACGAGGAGAAGTCATTGAGCACATAGTATTTCATAGCGACGCAATCTCTGTGTTAATTCGTCAATGTGAGGGAGCGAGCGTTGAGGTAAAGAATGAATAGTGCAACGGAAAGGAGTTACTCGTTCTCAAAACTAAATCCTGTCGTTTCCATAGAAACGTTACACAATTTTGAAGGAGAATTCATAGAACCCATAGTATTTCATAGCGACGCAATTTCTGTGTTAATTCGTCAATGTGAGGAAGCGAGCGTTGAGGTAAAGAATGAATAGTGCATCGGAAAGGAGTTACTCGTATCCCAAAACTAAATCCTGTCGTTTCCATTGAAACGTGACTCGATTTAGGAGGAGAAATCATTGAGCACATAGTATTTCATAGCGACGCAATTTCTGTGTTAATTCTTCATGTGAGGGAGCGAGGGTTGTAGTAATGTGGGAACAGTGCATCGGAAAGGAGATACTCGTATCCCAAAACTAAATCCTGTCGTTTCCATTGAAACGTGACTCGATTTAGGAGGAGAAGTCACTGAGCACATAGTATTTCATAGCGACGCAATTTCTGTGTTAATTATTCATGTGAGGGAGCGAGGGATGTAGAAAAGTGGGAATAGTGCATCGGAAAGGAGATACTCTTGTCCCAAAACTCAATCCTGTCGTTTCCATAGAAACGTTACACGATTTAGAAGGAGAAGTTATAGAACCCATCGTATTTCATAGCGACGCAATTTCTGTGTTAATTCGTCAATGTGAGGGAGCGAGCGTTGAGGTAAGGAATGAATAGTGCATCGGAAAGGAGTTACTCATATCCCAAAACTAAATCCTGTCGTATCCATTGAAACGTGACTCGATTTAGGAGGAGAAGTCTTTGAGCACATAGTATTTCATAGCGACGCAATTTCTGCGTTAATTATTCATGTGAGGGAGCGAGGGATGTAATAAAGTGGGAACAGTGCATCGGAAAGGAGATACTCGAATCCCAAAACTAAATCCTGTCGTTTCCATTGAGACGTGACTCGATTTAGCAGGAGAAGTCATTGAGCACATAGTATTTCAAAGCGACGGAATTTCTGTGTTAATTCGTCAATGTGAGGGAGCGAGCGTTGAGGTAAAGAATGAATAGTGCATCGGAAAGGAGTTACTCGTATCCCAAAACAAAATCCTGTCGTTTCCATTGAAACGTGACTCGATTTAGGAGGAGAAGTCATTGAGCACATACTATTTCATAGCGACGCAATTTCTGTGTTTATTCGTCAATGTGAGGGAGCGAGCGTTGAGGTAAAGAATGAATAGTGCATTGGAAAGGAGTTACTCGTATCCCAAAACTAAATCCTGTCGTTTCCATTGAAACGTGACTCGGTTTAGGAGGAGAAGTCATTGAGCACATAGTATTTCATAGCGACGCAATTTCTGTGTTAATTATTCATGTGAGGGAGCGAAGGATGTAGTAAAGTGGGAACAGTGCATCGGAAAGGAGATACTCGTATCCCAAAACTAAATCCTGTCGTTTCCATTGAAATGTGACTCGATTTAGGAGGAGAAGTCATTGAGCACATAGTATTTCATAGCGACGCAATTTCTGTGTTAATTCGTCAATGTGAGGGAGCGAGGGATGTAGTAATGTGGGAACAGTGCATCGGAAAGGAGTTACTCGTATCCCAAAACTAAATCCTGTCGTTTCCATTGATACGTGACTCGATTTAGGAGGAGAAGTCATTGAGCACATAGTATTTCATAGCGACGCAATTTCTGTGTTAATTATTCATGTGAGGGAGCGAGGGATGTAGTAAAGTAGGAACAGTGCATCGGAAAGGAGATACTCGTGTCCAAAAACTCAATCCAGTCGTTTCCATAGAAACGTTACACGATTTAGAAGGAGAAGTCATAGAACCCATAGTATTTCATAGCGACGCAATTTCTGTGTTAATTCGTCAATGTGAGGGAGCGAGGGATGTAGTAAAGTGGGAACAGTGCATCGGAAAGGAGTTACTCGTATCCCAAAACTAAATCCTGTCGTTTCCATTGATACGTGACTCGATTTAGGAGGAGAAGTCATTGAGCACATAGTATTTCATAGCGACGCAATTTCTGTGTTAAATATTCATGTGAGGGAGCGAGGGATGTAGTAAAGTGGGAACAGTGCATCGGAAAGGAGATACTCGTATCCCAAAACTAAATCCTGTCGTTTCCATTGATACGTGACTCGTTTTAGGAGGAGAAGTCATTGAGCACATAGTATTTCATAGCGACGCAATTTCAGTGTTAATTATTCATGTGAGGGAGCGAGGGATGTAGTAGAGTGGGAACAGTGCGTCGGAAAGGAGACACTCGTATCCCATAACTAAATCCTGTCGTTTCCATTGAAACGTGACTCGATAAGGAGGAGGAGAAATCATTGAGCACATAGTATTTCATAGCGACGCAATTTCTGTGTTAATTATTCATGTGATGGAGCGAGGGATGTGGTAAATTGGGAACAGTGCATCGGAAAGGAGATACTCCTGTCCCAAAACTAAATCCTGTCGTTTCCATTGAAACGTGACTCGATTTAGGAGGTGAAGTCATTGAGCACATAGTATTTCATAGCGACGCAATTTCTGTGTTAATTATTCATGTGAGGTAGCGAGGGATGTAGTAAAGTGGGAACAGTGCATCGGAAAGGAGTTACTCGTATCCCAAAACTAAATCCTGTCGTTTCCATTGAAACGTGACTCGATTTAGGAGGAGAAGACATTGAGCACATAGTATTTCATAGGGACGCAATTTCTGTGTTATTTATTCATGTGAGGGAGCGAGGGATGTAGTAAAGTGGGAACAGTGCATCGGAAAGGAGATTCTCGTGTCCCAAAACTCAATCCTGTCGTTTCCATAGAAACGTTACACGATTTAAAAGGAGAAGTCATAGAACCCATAGTATTTCATAGCGACGCAATATCTGTGTTAATTCGTCAATGTGAGGGAGCGAGCGTTGAGGTGAAGAATGAATAGTGCATTGGAAAGGAGTTACTCGTATCCCAAAACTAAATCCTGTCGTTTCCATTGAAACGTGACTCGATTTAGGAGGAGAAGTCATTGAGCACATAGTTGTTCATAGCGACGCAATTTCTGTGTTAATTATTCATGTGAGGGAGCGAGGAATGAAGTAAAGTGGGAACAGTGCATCGGAAAGGAGATACTCGTGTCCCAAAACTCAATCCTGTCGTTTCCATAGAAACGTTACACGATTTAGAAGGAGAAGTCATAGAACCCATAGTATTTCATAGCGACGCAATTTCTGTGTTAATTCGTCAATGTGAGGGAGCGAGCGTTGAGGTAAAGAATGAATAGTACTTCGGAAAGGAGTAACTCGTATCCCAAAGCTAAATCCTGTCGTTTCCATTGAAACGTGACTCGATTTAGGAGGAGAAGTCATTGAGCACGTAGTATTTCATAGCGACGCAATTTCTGTGTTAATTATTCATGTGAGGGAGCGAGGGATGTAGTAAAGTGGGAACAGTGCATCGGAAAGGAGATACTCGTATCCCAAAACTAAATCCAGTCGTTTCCATTGAAACGTGACTCGATTTAGCAGGAGAAGTCATTGAGCACATAGTATTTCATAGCGACGCAATTTCTGTGTTAATTCGTCAATGTGAGGGAGCGAGTGATGTAGTAAAGTGGGAACAGTACATCGGAAAGGAGTTACTCGTCTCCCAAAACTAAATCCTGTGGTTTCCATTAAAACGTGACTCGATTTAGGAGGAGAAGTCGTTGAGCACATAGTATTTCATAGCGACGCAATTTCTGTGTTAATTATTCATGTGAGGGAGCGAGGGATGTAGTAAAGTGGGAACAGTGCATCGGAATGGAGATACTCGTATCCCAAAACTAAATCCTGTCGTTTCCATTGAAACGTGACTCGATTTAGGAGGAGAAGTCATTGAGCACATAGTATTTCATAGCGACGCAATTTCTGTGTTAATTATTCATGTGAGGGAGCGAGGGATGTAGTAAAGTGGGAACAGTGCATCGGAAAGGAGATACTCGTATCCCAAAACTAAATCCTGTCGTTTCCATTGAAACGTGAATCGATTTAGGAGGAGAAGTCATTGAGCACATAGTATTTCATAGCGACGCAATTTCTGTGTTAATTATTCATGTGAGAGAGCGAGGGATGTAGTAAAGTGGGAACAGTGCATCGGGAAGGAGATACTTGTATCCCAAAAGTAAATCCTGTCGTTTCCATTGAAACGTGACTCGATTTAGGAGGAGAAGTCACTGAGCACATAGTATTTCATAGCGACGCAATTTCTGTGTTAATTATTCATGTGAGGGAGCGAGGGATGTAGTAAAGAGGGAACAGTGCATCGGAAAGGAGATACTCGTGTCCCAAAACTAAATCCTGTCGTTTCCTTTCAAACGTGACTCGATTTAAGGGGAGAAGTCATTGAGCACATAGTATTTCAAAGCGACGGAATTTCTGTGTTAATTCGTCAAGGTGAGGGAGCGAGCGTTGAGGTAAAGAATGAATAGTGCATCGGAAAGGAGTTACTCGTATCCCAAAACAAAATCCTGTCGTTTCCATTGAAACGTGACTCGATTTAGGAGGAGAAGTCAGTGAGCACATACTATTTCATAGCGACGCAATTTCTGTGATAATTCGTCAATGTGAGGGAGCGAGCGTTGAGGTAAAGAATGAATAGTGCATTGGAAAGGAGTTACTCGCATCCCAAAACTAAATCCTGTCGTTTCCATTGAAACGTGACTCGATTTAGGAGGAGAAGTCATTGAGCACATAGTATTTCATAGCGACGCAATTTCTGTGTTAATTCGTCAATGTGAGGGAGCGAGGGATGTAGTAAAGAGGGAACAGTGCATCGGAAAGGAGATACTCGTGTCCCAAAACTAAATCCTGTCGTTTCCTTTGAAACATGACTCGATTTAGGGGGAGAAGTCACTGAGCACATAGTATTTCATAGCGACGCAATTTCTGTGTTAATTATTCATGTGAGGGAGCGAGGGATGTAGTAAAGAGGGAACAGTGCATCGGAAAGGAGATACTCGTGTCCCAAAACTAAATCCTGTCGTTTCCTTTGAAACGTGACTCGATTTAAGGGGAGAAGTCATTGAGCACATAGTATTTCAAAGCGACGGAATTTCTGTGTTAATTCGTCAAGGTGAGGGTGCGAGCGTTGAGGTAAAGAATGAATAGTGCATCGGAAAGGAGTTACTCGTATCCCAAAACAAAATCCTGTCGTTTCCATTGAAACGTGACTCGATTTAGGAGGAGAAGTTATTGAGCACATACTATTTCATAGCGACGCAATTTCTGTGATAATTCGTCAATGTGAGGGAGCGAGCGTTGAGGTAAAGAATGAATAGTGCATTGGAAAGGAGTTACTCGCATCCCAAAACTAAATCCTGTCGTTTCCATTGAAACGTGACTCGATTTAGGAGGAGAAGTCATTGAGCACATAGTATTTCATAGCGACGCAATTTCTGTGTTAATTCGTCAATGTGAGGGAGCGAGGGATGTAGTAATGTGGGAACAGTGCATCGGAAAGGAGTTACTCGTATCCCAAAACTAAATCCTGTCGTTTCCATTGATACGTGACTCGATTTAGGAGGAGAAGTCATTGAGCACATAGTATTTCATAGCGACGCAATTTCTGTGTTAATTCGTCAATGTGAGGGAGCGAGGGATGTAGTAATGTGGGAACAGTGCATCGGAAAGGAGATACTCGTGTCCCAAAACTAAATCCTGTCGTTTCCATTGAAACGTGACTCCATTTAGGAAGAGAAGTCATTGAGCACATACTATTTCATAGCGACGCAATTTCTGTGTTAATTCGTCAATGTGAGGGAGCGAGCGTTGAGGTAAAGAATGAATAGTGCATTGGAAAGGAGTTACTCGTATCCCAAAACTAAATCCTGTCGTTTCCATTGAAACGTGACTCGATTTAGGAGGAGAAGTCATTGAGCACATAGTATTTCATAGCGACGCAATTTCTGTGTTAATTCGTCAATGTGAGGGAGCAAGCGTTGAGGTAAAGAATGAATAGTGCATCGGAAAGGAGTTACTCGTATCTCAAAACTAAATCCTGTCGTTTCCATTGAGACGTGAGTCGATTCAGGGGGAGAAGTCATTGAGCACATAGTATTTCATAGCGACGCAATTTCTGTGTTAATTATTCATGTGAGGGAGCGAGGGATGTAGTAAAGTGGGAACAGTGCATCGGATAGGAGATACTCGTATCCCAATACTAAATCCTGTCGTTTCCATTGAAACGTGACTCGATTTAGGAGGAGAAGTCATTGAGCACATAGTATTTCATAGCGACGCAATTTCTGTGTTAATTCGTCAATGTGAGGGAGCGAGGGATGTAGTAATGTGGGAACAGTGCATCGGAAAGGAGTTACTCGTATCCCAAAACTAAATCCTGTCGTTTCCATTGATACGTGACTCGATTTAGGAGGAGAAGTCATTGAGCACATAGTATTTCATAGCGACGCAATTTCTGTGTTAATTATTCATGTGAGGGAGCGAGGGATGTAGTAAAGTAGCAACAGTGCATCGGAAAGGAGATACTCGTGTCCAAAAACTCAATCCAGTCGTTTCCATAGAAACGTTACACGATTTAGAAGGAGAAGTCATAGAACCCATAGTATTTCATAGCGACGCAATTTCTGTGTTAATTCGTCAATGTGAGGGAGCGAGCGTTGAGGTAAAGAATGAATAGTACTTCGGAAAGGAGTAACTCGTATCCCAAAACTAAATCCTGCCGTTTCCATTGAAACGTGCCTCGATTTACGAGGAGAAGTCATTGAGCACATAGTATTTCATAGCGACGCAATCTCTGTGTTAATTCGTCAATGTGAGGGAGCGAGCGTTGAGGTAAAGAATGAATAGTGCAACGGAAAGGAGTTACTCGTTCTCAAAACTAAATCCTGTCGTTTCCATAGAAACGTTACACAATTTTGAAGGAGAATTCATAGAACCCATAGTATTTCATAGCGACGCAATTTCTGTGTTAATTCGTCAATGTGAGGAAGCGAGCGTTGAGGTAAAGAATGAATAGTGCATCGGAAAGGAGTTACTCGTATCCCAAAACTAAATCCTGTCGTTTCCATTGAAACGTGACTCGATTTAGGAGGAGAAATCATTGAGCACATAGTATTTCATAGCGACGCAATTTCTGTGTTAATTCTTCATGTGAGGGAGCGAGGGTTGTAGTAATGTGGGAACAGTGCATCGGAAAGGAGATACTCGTATCCCAAAACTAAATCCTGTCGTTTCCATTGAAACGTGACTCGATTTAGGAGGAGAAGTCACTGAGCACATAGTATTTCATAGCGACGCAATTTCTGTGTTAATTATTCATGTGAGGGAGCGAGGGATGTAGAAAAGTGGGAATAGTGCATCGGAAAGGAGATACTCTTGTCCCAAAACTCAATCCTGTCGTTTCCATAGAAACGTTACAACGATTTAGAAGGAGAAGTTATAGAACCCATCGTATTTCATAGCGACGCAATTTCTGTGTTAATTCGTCAATGTGAGGGAGCGAGCGTTGAGGTAAGGAATGAATAGTGCATCGGAAAGGAGTTACTCATATCCCAAAACTAAATCCTGTCGTATCCATTGAAACGTGACTCGATTTAGGAGGAGAAGTCTTTGAGCACATAGTATTTCATAGCGACGCAATTTCTGCGTTAATTATTCATGTGAGGGAGCGAGGGATGTAATAAAGTGGGAACAGTGCATCGGAAAGGAGATACTCGAATCCCAAAACTAAATCCTGTCGTTTCCATTGAGACGTGACTCGATTTAGCAGGAGAAGTCATTGAGCACATAGTATTTCAAAGCGACGGAATTTCTGTGTTAATTCGTCAATGTGAGGGAGCGAGCGTTGAGGTAAAGAATGAATAGTGCATCGGAAAGGAGTTACTCGTATCCCAAAACAAAATCCTGTCGTTTCCATTGAAACGTGACTCGATTTAGGAGGAGAAGTCATTGAGCACATACTATTTCATAGCGACGCAATTTCTGTGTTTATTCGTCAATGTGAGGGAGCGAGCGTTGAGGTAAAGAATGAATAGTGCATTGGAAAGGAGTTACTCGTATCCCAAAACTAAATCCTGTCGTTTCCATTGAAACGTGACTCGGTTTAGGAGGAGAAGTCATTGAGCACATAGTATTTCATAGCGACGCAATTTCTGTGTTAATTATTCATGTGAGGGAGCGAAGGATGTAGTAAAGTGGGAACAGTGCATCGGAAAGGAGATACTCGTATCCCAAAACTAAATCCTGTCGTTTCCATTGAAATGTGACTCGATTTAGGAGGAGAAGTCATTGAGCACATAGTATTTCATAGCGACGCAATTTCTGTGTTAATTCGTCAATGTGAGGGAGCGAGGGATGTAGTAATGTGGGAACAGTGCATCGGAAAGGAGTTACTCGTATCCCAAAACTAAATCCTGTCGTTTCCATTGATACGTGACTCGATTTAGGAGGAGAAGTCATTGAGCACATAGTATTTCATAGCGACGCAATTTCTGTGTTAATTATTCATGTGAGGGAGCGAGGGATGTAGTAAAGTAGGAACAGTGCATCGGAAAGGAGATACTCGTGTCCAAAAACTCAATCCAGTCGTTTCCATAGAAACGTTACACGATTTAGAAGGAGAAGTCATAGAACCCATAGTATTTCATAGCGACGCAATTTCTGTGTTAATTCGTCAATGTGAGGGAGCGAGGGATGTAGTAAAGTGGGAACAGTGCATCGGAAAGGAGTTACTCGTATCCCAAAACTAAATCCTGTCGTTTCCATTGATACGTGACTCGATTTAGGAGGAGAAGTCATTGAGCACATAGTATTTCATAGCGACGCAATTTCTGTGTTAAATATTCATGTGAGGGAGCGAGGGATGTAGTAAAGTGGGAACAGTGCATCGGAAAGGAGATACTCGTATCCCAAAACTAAATCCTGTCGTTTCCATTGATACGTGACTCGTTTTAGGAGGAGAAGTCATTGAGCACATAGTATTTCATAGCGACGCAATTTCAGTGTTAATTATTCATGTGAGGGAGCGAGGGATGTAGTAGAGTGGGAACAGTGCGTCGGAAAGGAGACACTCGTATCCCATAACTAAATCCTGTCGTTTCCATTGAAACGTGACTCGATAAGGAGGAGGAGAAATCATTGAGCACATAGTATTTCATAGCGACGCAATTTCTGTGTTAATTATTCATGTGATGGAGCGAGGGATGTGGTAAATTGGGAACAGTGCATCGGAAAGGAGATACTCCTGTCCCAAAACTAAATCCTGTCGTTTCCATTGAAACGTGACTCGATTTAGGAGGTGAAGTCATTGAGCACATAGTATTTCATAGCGACGCAATTTCTGTGTTAATTATTCATGTGAGGTAGCGAGGGATGTAGTAAAGTGGGAACAGTGCATCGGAAAGGAGTTACTCGTATCCCAAAACTAAATCCTGTCGTTTCCATTGAAACGTGACTCGATTTAGGAGGAGAAGACATTGAGCACATAGTATTTCATAGGGACGCAATTTCTGTGTTATTTATTCATGTGAGGGAGCGAGGGATGTAGTAAAGTGGGAACAGTGCATCGGAAAGGAGATTCTCGTGTCCCAAAACTCAATCCTGTCGTTTCCATAGAAACGTTACACGATTTAAAAGGAGAAGTCATAGAACCCATAGTATTTCATAGCGACGCAATATCTGTGTTAATTCGTCAATGTGAGGGAGCGAGCGTTGAGGTGAAGAATGAATAGTGCATTGGAAAGGAGTTACTCGTATCCCAAAACTAAATCCTGTCGTTTCCATTGAAACGTGACTCGATTTAGGAGGAGAAGTCATTGAGCACATAGTTGTTCATAGCGACGCAATTTCTGTGTTAATTATTCATGTGAGGGAGCGAGGAATGAAGTAAAGTGGGAACAGTGCATCGGAAAGGAGATACTCGTGTCCCAAAACTCAATCCTGTCGTTTCCATAGAAACGTTACACGATTTAGAAGGAGAAGTCATAGAACCCATAGTATTTCATAGCGACGCAATTTCTGTGTTAATTCGTCAATGTGAGGGAGCGAGCGTTGAGGTAAAGAATGAATAGTACTTCGGAAAGGAGTAACTCGTATCCCAAAGCTAAATCCTGTCGTTTCCATTGAAACGTGACTCGATTTAGGAGGAGAAGTCATTGAGCACGTAGTATTTCATAGCGACGCAATTTCTGTGTTAATTATTCATGTGAGGGAGCGAGGGATGTAGTAAAGTGGGAACAGTGCATCGGAAAGGAGATACTCGTATCCCAAAACTAAATCCAGTCGTTTCCATTGAAACGTGACTCGATTTAGCAGGAGAAGTCATTGAGCACATAGTATTTCATAGCGACGCAATTTCTGTGTTAATTCGTCAATGTGAGGGAGCGAGTGATGTAGTAAAGTGGGAACAGTACATCGGAAAGGAGTTACTCGTCTCCCAAAACTAAATCCTGTGGTTTCCATTAAAACGTGACTCGATTTAGGAGGAGAAGTCGTTGAGCACATAGTATTTCATAGCGACGCAATTTCTGTGTTAATTATTCATGTGAGGGAGCGAGGGATGTAGTAAAGTGGGAACAGTGCATCGGAATGGAGATACTCGTATCCCAAAACTAAATCCTGTCGTTTCCATTGAAACGTGACTCGATTTAGGAGGAGAAGTCATTGAGCACATAGTATTTCATAGCGACGCAATTTCTGTGTTAATTATTCATGTGAGGGAGCGAGGGATGTAGTAAAGTGGGAACAGTGCATCGGAAAGGAGATACTCGTATCCCAAAACTAAATCCTGTCGTTTCCATTGAAACGTGAATCGATTTAGGAGGAGAAGTCATTGAGCACATAGTATTTCATAGCGACGCAATTTCTGTGTTAATTATTCATGTGAGAGAGCGAGGGATGTAGTAAAGTGGGAACAGTGCATCGGGAAGGAGATACTTGTATCCCAAAAGTAAATCCTGTCGTTTCCATTGAAACGTGACTCGATTTAGGAGGAGAAGTCACTGAGCACATAGTATTTCATAGCGACGCAATTTCTGTGTTAATTATTCATGTGAGGGAGCGAGGGATGTAGTAAAGAGGGAACAGTGCATCGGAAAGGAGATACTCGTGTCCCAAAACTAAATCCTGTCGTTTCCTTTCAAACGTGACTCGATTTAAGGGGAGAAGTCATTGAGCACATAGTATTTCAAAGCGACGGAATTTCTGTGTTAATTCGTCAAGGTGAGGGAGCGAGCGTTGAGGTAAAGAATGAATAGTGCATCGGAAAGGAGTTACTCGTATCCCAAAACAAAATCCTGTCGTTTCCATTGAAACGTGACTCGATTTAGGAGGAGAAGTCAGTGAGCACATACTATTTCATAGCGACGCAATTTCTGTGATAATTCGTCAATGTGAGGGAGCGAGCGTTGAGGTAAAGAATGAATAGTGCATTGGAAAGGAGTTACTCGCATCCCAAAACTAAATCCTGTCGTTTCCATTGAAACGTGACTCGATTTAGGAGGAGAAGTCATTGAGCACATAGTATTTCATAGCGACGCAATTTCTGTGTTAATTCGTCAATGTGAGGGAGCGAGGGATGTAGTAAAGAGGGAACAGTGCATCGGAAAGGAGATACTCGTGTCCCAAAACTAAATCCTGTCGTTTCCTTTGAAACATGACTCGATTTAGGGGGAGAAGTCACTGAGCACATAGTATTTCATAGCGACGCAATTTCTGTGTTAATTATTCATGTGAGGGAGCGAGGGATGTAGTAAAGAGGGAACAGTGCATCGGAAAGGAGATACTCGTGTCCCAAAACTAAATCCTGTCGTTTCCTTTGAAACGTGACTCGATTTAAGGGGAGAAGTCATTGAGCACATAGTATTTCAAAGCGACGGAATTTCTGTGTTAATTCGTCAAGGTGAGGGTGCGAGCGTTGAGGTAAAGAATGAATAGTGCATCGGAAAGGAGTTACTCGTATCCCAAAACAAAATCCTGTCGTTTCCATTGAAACGTGACTCGATTTAGGAGGAGAAGTTATTGAGCACATACTATTTCATAGCGACGCAATTTCTGTGATAATTCGTCAATGTGAGGGAGCGAGCGTTGAGGTAAAGAATGAATAGTGCATTGGAAAGGAGTTACTCGCATCCCAAAACTAAATCCTGTCGTTTCCATTGAAACGTGACTCGATTTAGGAGGAGAAGTCATTGAGCACATAGTATTTCATAGCGACGCAATTTCTGTGTTAATTCGTCAATGTGAGGGAGCGAGGGATGTAGTAATGTGGGAACAGTGCATCGGAAAGGAGTTACTCGTATCCCAAAACTAAATCCTGTCGTTTCCATTGATACGTGACTCGATTTAGGAGGAGAAGTCATTGAGCACATAGTATTTCATAGCGACGCAATTTCTGTGTTAATTATTCATGTGAGGGAGCGAGGGATGTAGTAAAGTAGGAACAGTGCATCGGAAAGGAGTTACTCGTATCCCAAAACTAAATCCTGTCGTTTCCATTGAAACGTGACTCGATTTAGGAGGAGAAGTCATTGAGCACTTAGTATTTCATAGCGACGCAATTTCTGTGTTAATTATTCATGTGAGGTAGCGAGGGATGTAGTAAAGTGGGAACAGTGCATCGGAAAGGAGTTACTCGTATCCCAAAACTAAATCCTGTCGTTTCCATTGAAACGTGACTCGATTTAGGAGGAGAAGTCATTGAGCACATAGTATTTCATAGGGACGCAATTTCTGTGTTAATTATTCATGTGAGGGAGCGAGGGATGTAGTAAAGTGGGAACAGTGCATCGGAAAGGAGATACTCGTATCCCAAAACTAAATCCAGTCGTTTCCATTGAAACGTGACTCGATTTAGCAGGAGAAGTCATTGAGCACATAGTATTTCATAGCGACGCAATTTCTGTGTTAATTCGTCAATGTGAGGGAGCGAGTGATGTAGTAAAGTGGGAACAGTACATCGGAAAGGAGTTACTCGTCTCCCAAAACTAAATCCTGTGGTTTCCATTAAAACGTGACTCGATTTAGGAGGAGAAGTCATTGAGCACATAGTATTTCATAGCGACGCTATTTCTGTGTTAATTATTCATGTGAGGGAGCGAGGGATGTAGTAAAGTGGGAACAGTGCATCGGAATGGAGATACTCGTATCCCAAAACTAAATCCTGTCGTTTCCATTGAAACGTGACTCGATTTAGGAGGAGAAGTCATTGAGCACATAGTATTTCATAGCGACGCAATTTCTGTGTTAATTATTCATGTGAGGGAGCGAGGGATGTAGTAAAGAGGGAACAGTGCATCGGAAAGGAGATACTCGTGTCCCAAAACTAAATCCTGTCGTTTCCTTTGAAACGTGACTCGATTTAGGGGGAGAAGTCATTGAGCACATAGTATTTCAAAGCGACGGAATTTCTGTGTTAATTCGTCAATGTGAGGGAGCGAGCGTTGAGGTAAAGAATGAATAGTGCATCGGAAAGGAGTTACTCGTATCCCAAAACAAAATCCTGTCGTTTCCATTGAAACGTGACTCGATTTAGGAGGAGAAGTCATTGAGCACATACTATTTCATAGCGACGCAATTTCTGTGATAATTCGTCAATGTGAGGGAGCGAGCGTTGAGGTAAAGAATGAATAGTGCATTGGAAAGGAGTTACTCGCATCCCAAAACTAAATCCTGTCGTTTCGATTGAAACGTGACTCGATTTAGGAGGAGAAGTCATTGAGCACATAGTATTTCATAGCGACGCAATTTCTGTGTTAATTCGTCAATGTGAGGGAGCGAGGGATGTAGTAAAGTGGGAACAGTGCATCGGAAAGGAGTTACTCGTATCCCAAAACTAAATCCTGTCGTTTCCATTGATACGTGACTCGATTTAGGAGGAGAAGTCATTGAGCACATAGTATTTCATAGCGACGCAATTTCTGTGTTAATTATTCATGTGAGGGAGCGAGGGATGTAGTAATGTAGGAACAGTGCATCGGAAAGGAGATACTCGTGTCCAAAAACTCAATCCAGTCGTTTCCATAGAAACGTTACACGATTTAGAAGGAGAAGTCATAGAACCCATAGTATTTTATAATGACGCAATTTCTGTGTTAATTCGTCATTGTGAGGGAGCGAGGGATGTAGTAAAGTGGGAACAGTGCATCGGAAAGGAGTTACTCGTATCCCAAACTAAATCCTGTCGTTTCTATTGATACGTGACTCGATTTAGGAGGAGAAGTCATTGAGCACATAGTATTTCGTAGCGACGCAATTTCTGTGTTAAATAGTCATGTGAGGGAGCGAGGGATGTAGTAAAGTGGGAACAGTGCATCGGAACGGAGATACTCGTATCCCAAAACTAAATCCTGTCGTTTCCGTTGAAACGTGACTCGTATTAGGAGGAGAAGTCATTGAGCACATAGTATTTCATAGCGACGCAATTTCTGTGTTAATTATTCATGTGGGGGAGCGAGGGATGTAGTAGAGTGGGAACAGTGCATCGGAAAGGAGACACTCGTATCCCAAAACTAAATCCTGTCGTTTCCATTGAAACGTGACTCGATAAGGAGGAGGAGAAGTCATTGAGCACATAGTATTTCATAGCGACGCAATTTCTGTGTTAATTATTCATGTGAGGGAGCGAGGGATGTAGTAAAGTGGGAACAGTGCATCGGAAAATAGATACTCGTGTCCCAAAACTAAATCCTGTCGTTTCCATTGAAACGTGACTCGATTTAGGAGGAGAAGTCATTGAGCACATAGTATTTCATAGGGACGCAATTTCTGTGTTAATTATTCATGTGAGGGAGCGAGGGACGTAGTAAAGTGGGAACAGTGCATCGGAAAGGAGATACTCGTGTCCCAAAACTCAATCCTGTCGTTTCCATAGAAACGTTACACGATTTAGAAGGAGAAGTCATAGAACCCATAGTATTTCATAGCGACGCAATATCTGTGTTAATTCGTCAATGTGAGGGAGCGAGCGTTGAGGTGACGAATGAATAGTGCATTGGAAAGGAGTTACTCGTATCCCAAAACTAAATCCTGTCGCTTCCATTGAAACGTGACTCGATTTAGGAGGAGAAGTCATTGAGCACATAGTTTTTCATAGCGACGCACATTCAGTGTTAATTATTCATGTGAGGGAGCGAGGGATGTAGTAAAGTGGGAACAGTGCATCGGAAAGGAGATACTCGTGTCCCAAAACTCAATCCTGTCGTTTCAGTAGAAACGTTACATGATGTAGAAGCAGAAGTCTTAGAACCCATAGTATTTCATAGCGACGCAATTTCTGTGTTAATTCGTCAATGTGAGGGAGCGAGCGTTGAGGTAAAGAATGAATAGTACTTCGGAAAGGAGTAACTCGTATCCCAAAACTAAATCCTGTCGTTTCCATAGAAACGATACACGATTTAGAAGGAGAATTCATAGAACCCATAGTATTTCATAGCGACGCAATTTCTGTGTTAATTCTTCATGTGAGGTAGCGAGGGATGTAGTAATGTGGGAACATTGCATCGGAAAGGAGATACTCGTATCCCAAAACTAAATCCTGTCGTTTCCATTGAAACGTGACTCGATTTAGGAGGAGAAGTCATTGAGCACATAGTATATCATAGCGACGCAATTTCTGTGTTAATAACTCATGTGAGGGAGCGAGGGATGTAGAAAAGTGGGAATAGTGCATCGCAAAGGAGTTACTCTTGTCCCAAAACTCAATCCTGTCGTTTCCATAGAAACGTCACACGATTTAGAAGGAGAAGTCATAGAACCCATCGTATTTCATAGCGACGCAATTTCTGTGTTAATTCGTCAATGTGAGGGAGCGAGCGTTGAGGTAAGGAATGAATAGTGCATCGGAAAGGAGTTATTCATATCCCAAAACTAAATCCTGTCGTATCCATTGAAACGTGACTCGATTTAGGAGGAGAAGTCTTTGAGCACATAGTATTTCATAGCGACGCAATTTCTGTGTTAATTAATCATGTGAGGGAGCGAGGGATGTAGTAAAGTGGGAACAGTGCATCGGAAAGGAGATACTCGAATCCCAAAACTAAATCCATTCGTTTCCATTGAAACGTGACTCGATTTAGGAGGAGAAGTTATTGAGCACATAGTATTTCATAGCGACGCAATTTCTGTGTTAATTATTCATGTGAGAGAGCGAGGAATGTAGTAAAGTGGGAACAGTGCATCGGAAAGGCGATACTCGTATCCCAAAACTAAATCCTGTCGTTTCCATTGAAACGTGACTCGATTTAGGAGGAGAAGTCACTGAGCACATAGTATTTCATAGCGACGCAATTTCTGTGTTAATTCGTCAATGTGAGGGAGCGAGGGATGTAGTAATGTGGGAACAGTGCATCGGAAAGGAGATACTCGTGTCCCAAAACTAAATCCTGTCGTTTCCATTGAAACGTGACTCCATTTAGGAAGAGAAGTCATTGAGCACATACTATTTCATAGCGACGCAATTTCTGTGTTAATTCGTCAATGTGAGGGAGCGAGCGTTGAGGTAAAGAATGAATAGTGCATTGGAAAGGAGTTACTCGTATCCCAAAACTAAATCCTGTCGTTTCCATTGAAACGTGACTCGATTTAGGAGGAGAAGTCATTGAGCACATAGTATTTCATAGCGACGCAATTTCTGTGTTAATTCGTCAATGTGAGGGAGCAAGCGTTGAGGTAAAGAATGAATAGTGCATCGGAAAGGAGTTACTCGTATCTCAAAACTAAATCCTGTCGTTTCCATTGAGACGTGAGTCGATTCAGGGGGAGAAGTCATTGAGCACATAGTATTTCATAGCGACGCAATTTCTGTGTTAATTATTCATGTGAGGGAGCGAGGGATGTAGTAAAGTGGGAACAGTGCATCGGATAGGAGATACTCGTATCCCAATACTAAATCCTGTCGTTTCCATTGAAACGTGACTCGATTTAGGAGGAGAAGTCATTGAGCACATAGTATTTCATAGCGACGCAATTTCTGTGTTAATTCGTCAATGTGAGGGAGCGAGGGATGTAGTAATGTGGGAACAGTGCATCGGAAAGGAGTTACTCGTATCCCAAAACTAAATCCTGTCGTTTCCATTGATACGTGACTCGATTTAGGAGGAGAAGTCATTGAGCACATAGTATTTCATAGCGACGCAATTTCTGTGTTAATTATTCATGTGAGGGAGCGAGGGATGTAGTAAAGTAGCAACAGTGCATCGGAAAGGAGATACTCGTGTCCAAAAACTCAATCCAGTCGTTTCCATAGAAACGTTACACGATTTAGAAGGAGAAGTCATAGAACCCATAGTATTTCATAGCGACGCAATTTCTGTGTTAATTCGTCAATGTGAGGGAGCGAGCGTTGAGGTAAAGAATGAATAGTACTTCGGAAAGGAGTAACTCGTATCCCAAAATTAAATCCTGCCGTTTCCATTGAAACGTGCCTCGATTTACGAGGAGAAGTCATTGAGCACATAGTATTTCATAGCGACGCAATCTCTGTGTTAATTCGTCAATGTGAGGGAGCGAGCGTTGAGGTAAAGAATGAATAGTGCAACGGAAAGGAGTTACTCGTTCTCAAAACTAAATCCTGTCGTTTCCATAGAAACGTTACACAATTTTGAAGGAGAATTCATAGAACCCATAGTATTTCATAGCGACGCAATTTCTGTGTTAATTCGTCAATGTGAGGAAGCGAGCGTTGAGGTAAAGAATGAATAGTGCATCGGAAAGGAGTTACTCGTATCCCAAAACTAAATCCTGTCGTTTCCATTGAAACGTGACTCGATTTAGGAGGAGAAGTCATTGAGCACATAGTATTTCATAGCGACGCAATTTCTGTGTTAATTCTTCATGTGAGGGAGCGAGGGTTGTAGTAATGTGGGAACAGTGCATCGGAAAGGAGATACTCGTATCCCAAAACTAAATCCTGTCGTTTCCATTGAAACGTGACTCGATTTAGGAGGAGAAGTCACTGAGCACATAGTATTTCATAGCGACGCAATTTCTGTGTTAATTATTCATGTGAGGGAGCGAGGGATGTAGAAAAGTGGGAATAGTGCATCGGAAAGGAGATACTCTTGTCCCAAAACTCAATCCTGTCGTTTCCATAGAAACGTTACACGATTTAGAAGGAGAAGTCATAGAACCCATCGTATTTCATAGCGACGCAATTTCTGTGTTAATTCGTCAATGTGAGGGAGCGAGCGTTGAGGTAAGGAATGAATAGTGCATCGGAAAGGAGTTACTCATATCCCAAAACTAAATCCTGTCGTATCCATTGAAACGTGACTCGATTTAGGAGGAGAAGTCTTTGAGCACATAGTATTTCATAGCGACGCAATTTCTGCGTTAATTATTCATGTGAGGGAGCGAGGGATGTAATAAAGTGGGAACAGTGCATCGGAAAGGAGATACTCGAATCCCAAAACTAAATCCTGTCGTTTCCATTGAGACGTGACTCGATTTAGCAGGAGAAGTCATTGAGCACATAGTATTTCAAAGCGACGGAATTTCTGTGTTAATTCGTCAATGTGAGGGAGCGAGCGTTGAGGTAAAGAATGAATAGTGCATCGGAAAGGAGTTACTCGTATCCCAAAAGAAAATCCTGTCGTTTCCATTGAAACGTGACTCGATTTAGGAGGAGAAGTCATTGAGCACATACTATTTAATAGCGACGCAATTTCTGTGTTTATTCGTCAATGTGAGGGAGCGAGCGTTGAGGTAAAGAATGAATAGTGCATTGGAAAGGAGTTACTCGTATCCCAAAACTAAATCCTGTCGTTTCCATTGAAACGTGACTCGGTTTAGGAGGAGAAGTCATTGAGCACATAGTATTTCATAGCGACGCAATTTCTGTGTTAATTATTCATGTGAGGGAGCGAAGGATGTAGTAAAGTGGGAACAGTGCATCGGAAAGGAGATACTCGTATCCCAAAACTAAATCCTGTCGTTTCCATTGAAACGTGACTCGATTTAGGAGGAGAAGTCATTGAGCACATAGTATTTCATAGCGACGCAATTTCTGTGTTAATTCGTCAATGTGAGGGAGCGAGGGATGTAGTAATGTGGGAACAGTGCATCGGAAAGGAGTTACTCGTATCCCAAAACTAAATCCTGTCGTTTCCATTGATACGTGACTCGATTTAGGAGGAGAAGTCATTGAGCACATAGTATTTCATAGCGACGCAATTTCTGTGTTAATTATTCATGTGAGGGAGCGAGGGATGTAGTAAAGTAGGAACAGTGCATCGGAAAGGAGATACTCGTGTCCAAAAACTCAATCCAGTCGTTTCCATAGAAACGTTACACGATTTAGAAGGAGAAGTCATAGAACCCATAGTATTTCATAGCGACGCAATTTCTGTGTTAATTCGTCAATGTGAGGGAGCGAGGGATGTAGTAAAGTGGGAACAGTGCATCGGAAAGGAGTTACTCGTATCCCAAAACTAAATCCTGTCGTTTCCATTGATACGTGACTCGATTTATGAGGAGAAGTCATTGAGCACATAGTATTTCATAGCGACGCAATTTCTGTGTTAAATATTCATGTGAGGGAGCGAGGGATGTAGTAAAGTGGGAACAGTGCATCGGAAAGGAGATACTCGTATCCCAAAACTAAATCCTGTCGTTTCCATTGATACGTGACTCGTTTTAGGAGGAGAAGTCATTGAGCACATAGTATTTCATAGCGACGCAATTTCAGTGTTAATTATTCATGTGAGGGAGCGAGGGATGTAGTAGAGTGGGAACAGTGCGTCGGAAAGGAGACACTCGTATCCCATAACTAAATCCTGTCGTTTCCATTGAAACGTGACTCGATAAGGAGGAGGAGAAATCATTGAGCACATAGTATTTCATAGCGACGCAATTTCTGTGTTAATTATTCATGTGATGGAGCGAGGGATGTGGTAAATTGGGAACAGTGCATCGGAAAGGAGATACTCCTGTCCCAAAACTAAATCCTGTCGTTTCCATTGAAACGTGACTCGATTTAGGAGGTGAAGTCATTGAGCACATAGTATTTCATAGCGACGCAATTTCTGTGTTAATTATTCATGTGAGGTAGCGAGGGATGTAGTAAAGTGGGAACAGTGCATCGGAAAGGAGTTACTCGTATCCCAAAACTAAATCCTGTCGTTTCCATTGAAACGTGACTCGATTTAGGAGGAGAAGACATTGAGCACATAGTATTTCATAGGGACGCAATTTCTGTGTTATTTATTCATGTGAGGGAGCGAGGGATGTAGTAAAGTGGGAACAGTGCATCGGAAAGGAGATTCTCGTGTCCCAAAACTCAATCCTGTCGTTTCCATAGAAACGTTACACGATTTAAAAGGAGAAGTCATAGAACCCATAGTATTTCATAGCGACGCAATATCTGTGTTAATTCGTCAATGTGAGGGAGCGAGCGTTGAGGTGAAGAATGAATAGTGCATTGGAAAGGAGTTACTCGTATCCCAAAACTAAATCCTGTCGTTTCCATTGAAACGTGACTCGATTTAGGAGGAGAAGTCATTGAGCACATAGTTGTTCATAGCGACGCAATTTCTGTGTTAATTATTCATGTGAGGGAGCGAGGAATGTAGTAAAGTGGGAACAGTGCATCGGAAAGGAGATACTCGTGTCCCAAAACTCAATCCTGTCGTTTCCATAGAAACGTTACACGATTTAGAAGGAGAAGTCATAGAACCCATAGTATTTCATAGCGACGCAATTTCTGTGTTAATTCGTCAATGTGAGGGAGCGAGCGTTGAGGTAAAGAATGAATAGTACTTCGGAAAGGAGTAACTCGTATCCCAAAGCTAAATCCTGTCGTTTCCATTGAAACGTGACTCGATTTAGGAGGAGAAGTCATTGAGCACGTAGTATTTCATAGCGACGCAATTTCTGTGTTAATTATTCATGTGAGGGAGCGAGGGATGTAGTAAAGTGGGAACAGTGCATCGGAAAGGAGATACTCGTATCCCAAAACTAAATCCAGTCGTTTCCATTGAAACGTGACTCGATTTAGCAGGAGAAGTCATTGAGCACATAGTATTTCATAGCGACGCAATTTCTGTGTTAATTCGTCAATGTGAGGGAGCGAGTGATGTAGTAAAGTGGGAACAGTACATCGGAAAGGAGTTACTCGTCTCCCAAAACTAAATCCTGTGGTTTCCATTAAAACGTGACTCGATTTAGGAGGAGAAGTCGTTGAGCACATAGTATTTCATAGCGACGCAATTTCTGTGTTAATTATTCATGTGAGGGAGCGAGGGATGTAGTAAAGTGGGAACAGTGCATCGGAATGGAGATACTCGTATCCCAAAACTAAATCCTGTCGTTTCCATTGAAACGTGACTCGATTTAGGAGGAGAAGTCATTGAGCACATAGTATTTCATAGCGACGCAATTTCTGTGTTAATTATTCATGTGAGGGAGCGAGGGATGTAGTAAAGTGGGAACAGTGCATCGGAAAGGAGATACTCGTATCCCAAAACTAAATCCTGTCGTTTCCATTGAAACGTGAATCGATTTAGGAGGAGAAGTCATTGAGCACGTAGTATTTCATAGCGACGCAATTTCTGTGTTAATTATTCATGTGAGAGAGCGAGGGATGTAGTAAAGTGGGAACAGTGCATCGGGAAGGAGATACTTGTATCCCAAAAGTAAATCCTGTCGTTTCCATTGAAACGTGACTCGATTTAGGAGGAGAAGTCATTGAGCACATAGTATTTCATAGCGACGCAATTTCTGTGTTAATTATTCATGTGAGGGAGCGAGGGATGTAGTAAAGAGGGAACAGTGCATCGGAAAGGAGATACTCGTGTCCCAAAACTAAATCCTGTCGTTTCCTTTGAAACGTGACTCGATTTAGGGGGAGAAGTCACTGAGCACATAGTATTTCATAGCGACGCAATTTCTGTGTTAATTATTCATGTGAGGGAGCGAGGGATGTAGTAAAGAGGGAACAGTGCATCGGAAAGGAGATACTCGTGTCCCAAAACTAAATCCTGTCGTTTCCTTTGAAACGTGACTCGATTTAAGGGGAGAAGTCATTGAGCACATAGTATTTCAAAGCGACGGAATTTCTGTGTTAATTCGTCAAGGTGAGGGTGCGAGCGTTGAGGTAAAGAATGAATAGTGCATCGGAAAGGAGTTACTCGTATCCCAAAACAAAATCCTGTCGTTTCCATTGAAACGTGACTCGATTTAGGAGGAGAAGTTATTGAGCACATACTATTTCATAGCGACGCAATTTCTGTGATAATTCGTCAATGTGAGGGAGCGAGCGTTGAGGTAAAGAATGAATAGTGCATTGGAAAGGAGTTACTCGCATCCCAAAACTAAATCCTGTCGTTTCCATTGAAACGTGACTCGATTTAGGAGGAGAAGTCATTGAGCACATAGTATTTCATAGCGACGCAATTTCTGTGTTAATTCGTCAATGTGAGGGAGCGAGGGATGTAGTAATGTGGGAACAGTGCATCGGAAAGGAGTTACTCGTATCCCAAAACTAAATCCTGTCGTTTCCATTGATACGTGACTCGATTTAGGAGGAGAAGTCATTGAGCACATAGTATTTCATAGCGACGCAATTTCTGTGTTAATTATTCATGTGAGGGAGCGAGGGATGTAGTAAAGTAGGAACAGTGCATCGGAAAGGAGTTACTCGTATCCCAAAACTAAATCCTGTCGTTTCCATTGAAACGTGACTCGATTTAGGAGGAGAAGTCATTGAGCACTTAGTATTTCATAGCGACGCAATTTCTGTGTTAATTATTCATGTGAGGTAGCGAGGGATGTAGTAAAGTGGGAACAGTGCATCGGAAAGGAGTTACTCGTATCCCAAAACTAAATCCTGTCGTTTCCATTGAAACGTGACTCGATTTAGGAGGAGAAGTCATTGAGCACATAGTATTTCATAGGGACGCAATTTCTGTGTTAATTATTCATGTGAGGGAGCGAGGGATGTAGTAAAGTGGGAACAGTGCATCGGAAAGGAGATACTCGTATCCCAAAACTAAATCCAGTCGTTTCCATTGAAACGTGACTCGATTTAGCAGGAGAAGTCATTGAGCACATAGTATTTCATAGCGACGCAATTTCTGTGTTAATTCGTCAATGTGAGGGAGCGAGTGATGTAGTAAAGTGGGAACAGTACATCGGAAAGGAGTTACTCGTCTCCCAAAACTAAATCCTGTGGTTTCCATTAAAACGTGACTCGATTTAGGAGGAGAAGTCATTGAGCACATAGTATTTCATAGCGACGCTATTTCTGTGTTAATTATTCATGTGAGGGAGCGAGGGATGTAGTAAAGAGGGAACAGTGCATCGGAAAGGAGATACTCGTGTCCCAAAACTAAATCCTGTCGTTTCCTTTGAAACGTGACTCGATTTAAGGGGAGAAGTCATTGAGCACATAGTATTTCAAAGCGACGGAATTTCTGTGTTAATTCGTCAAGGTGAGGGTGCGAGCGTTGAGGTAAAGAATGAATAGTGCATCGGAAAGGAGTTACTCGTATCCCAAAACAAAATCCTGTCGTTTCCATTGAAACGTGACTCGATTTAGGAGGAGAAGTCAGTGAGCACATACTATTTCATAGCGACGCAATTTCTGTGATAATTCGTCAATGTGAGGGAGCGAGCGTTGAGGTAAAGAATGAATAGTGCATTGGAAAGGAGTTACTCGCATCCCAAAACTAAATCCTGTCGTTTCCATTGAAACGTGACTCGATTTAGGAGGAGAAGTCATTGAGCACATAGTATTTCATAGCGACGCAATTTCTGTGTTAATTCGTCAATGTGAGGGAGCGAGGGATGTAGTAAAGAGGGAACAGTGCATCGGAAAGGAGATACTCGTGTCCCAAAACTAAATCCTGTCGTTTCCTTTGAAACGTGACTCGATTTAGGGGGAGAAGTCACTGAGCACATAGTATTTCATAGCGACGCAATTTCTGTGTTAATTATTCATGTGAGGGAGCGAGGGATGTAGTAAAGAGGGAACAGTGCATCGGAAAGGAGATACTCGTGTCCCAAAACTAAATCCTGTCGTTTCCTTTGAAACGTGACTCGATTTAAGGGGAGAAGTCATTGAGCACATAGTATTTCAAAGCGACGGAATTTCTGTGTTAATTCGTCAAGGTGAGGGTGCGAGCGTTGAGGTAAAGAATGAATAGTGCATCGGAAAGGAGTTACTCGTATCCCAAAACAAAATTCTGTCGTTTCCATTGAAACGTGACTCGATTTAGGAGGAGAAGTTATTGAGCACATACTATTTCATAGCGACGCAATTTCTGTGATAATTCGTCAATGTGAGGGAGCGAGCGTTGAGGTAAAGAATGAATAGTGCATTGGAAAGGAGTTACACGCATCCCAAAACTAAATCCTGTCGTTTCCATTGAAACGTGACTCGATTTAGGAGGAGAAGTCATTGAGCACATAGTATTTCATAGCGACGCAATTTCTGTGTTAATTCGTCAATGTGAGGGAGCGAGGGATGTAGTAATGTGGGAACAGTGCATCGGAAAGGAGTTACTCGTATCCCAAAACTAAATCCTGTCGTTTCCATTGATACGTGACTCGATTTAGGAGGAGAAGTCATTGAGCACATAGTATTTCATAGCGACGCAATTTCTGTGTTAATTATTCATGTGAGGGAGCGAGGGATGTAGTAAAGTAGGAACAGTGCATCGGAAAGGAGTTACTCGTATCCCAAAACTAAATCCTGTCGTTTCCATTGAAACGTGACTCGATTTAGGAGGAGAAGTCATTGAGCACTTAGTATTTCATAGCGACGCAATTTCTGTGTTAATTATTCATGTGAGGTAGCGAGGGATGTAGTAAAGTGGGAACAGTGCATCGGAAAGGAGTTACTCGTATCCCAAAACTAAATCCTGTCGTTTCCATTGAAACGTGACTCGATTTAGGAGGAGAAGTCATTGAGCACATAGTATTTCATAGGGACGCAATTTCTGTGTTAATTATTCATGTGAGGGAGCGAGGGATGTAGTAAAGTGGGAACAGTGCATCGGAAAGGAGATACTCGTATCCCAAAACTAAATCCAGTCGTTTCCATTGAAACGTGACTCGATTTAGCAGGAGAAGTCATTGAGCACATAGTATTTCATAGCGACGCAATTTCTGTGTTAATTCGTAAATGTGAGGGAGCGAGTGATGTAGTAAAGTGGGAACAGTACATCGGAAAGGAGTTACTCGTCTCCCAAAACTAAATCCTGTGGTTTCCATTAAAACGTGACTCGATTTAGGAGGAGAAGTCATTGAGCACATAGTATTTCATAGCGACGCTATTTCTGTGTTAATTATTCATGTGAGGGAGCGAGGGATGTAGTAAAGTGGGAACAGTGCATCGGAATGGAGATACTCGTATCCCAAAACTAAATCCTGTCGTTTCCATTGAAACGTGACTCGATTTAGGAGGAGAAGTCATTGAGCACATAGTATTTCATAGCGACGCAATTTCTGTGTTAATTATTCATGTGAGGGAGCGAGGGATGTAGTAAAGAGGGAACAGTGCATCGGAAAGGAGATACTCGTGTCCCAAAACTAAATCCTGTCGTTTCCTTTGAAACGTGACTCGATTTAGGGGGAGAAGTCATTGAGCACATAGTATTTCAAAGCGACGGAATTTCTGTGTTAATTCGTCAATGTGAGGGAGCGAGCGTTGAGGTAAAGAATGAATAGTGCATCGGAAAGGAGTTACTCGTATCCCAAAACAAAATCCTGTCGTTTCCATTGAAACGTGACTCGATTTAGGAGGAGAAGTCATTGAGCACATACTATTTCATAGCGACGCAATTTCTGTGATAATTCGTCAATGTGAGGGAGCGAGCGTTGAGGTAAAGAATGAATAGTGCATTGGAAAGGAGTTACTCGCATCCCAAAACTAAATCCTGTCGTTTCGATTGAAACGTGACTCGATTTAGGAGGAGAAGTCATTGAGCACATAGTATTTCATAGCGACGCAATTTCTGTGTTAATTCGTCAATGTGAGGGAGCGAGGGATGTAGTAAAGTGGGAACAGTGCATCGGAAAGGAGTTACTCGTATCCCAAAACTAAATCCTGTCGTTTCCATTGATACGTGACTCGATTTAGGAGGAGAAGTCATTGAGCACATAGTATTTCATAGCGACGCAATTTCTGTGTTAATTATTCATGTGAGGGAGCGAGGGATGTAGTAATGTAGGAACAGTGCATTGGAAAGGAGATACTCGTGTCCAAAAACTCAATCCAGTCGTTTCCATAGAAACGTTACACGATTTAGAAGGAGAAGTCATAGAACCCATAGTATTTTATAATGACGCAATTTCTGTGTTAATTCGTCATTGTGAGGGAGCGAGGGATGTAGTAAAGTGGGAACAGTGCATCGGAAAGGAGTTACTCGTATCCCAAACTAAATCCTGTCGTTTCTATTGATACGTGACTCGATTTAGGAGGAGAAGTCATTGAGCACATAGTATTTCGTAGCGACGCAATTTCTGTGTTAAATATTCATGTGAGGGAGCGAGGGATGTAGTAAAGTGGGAACAGTGCATCGGAACGGAGATACTCGTATCCCAAAACTAAATCCTGTCGTTTCCGTTGAAACGTGACTCGTATTAGGAGGAGAAGTCATTGAGCACATAGTATTTCATAGCGACGCAATTTCTGTGTTAATTATTCATGTGGGGGAGCGAGGGATGTAGTAGAGTGGGAACAGTGCATCGGAAAGGAGACACTCGTATCCCAAAACTAAATCCTGTCGTTTCCATTGAAACGTGACTCGATAAGGAGGAGGAGAAGTCATTGAGCACATAGTATTTCATAGCGACGCAATTTCTGTGTTAATTATTCATGTGAGGGAGCGAGGGATGTAGTAAAGTGGGAACAGTGCATCGGAAAATAGATACTCGTGTCCCAAAACTAAATCCTGTCGTTTCCATTGAAACGTGACTCGATTTAGGAGGAGAAGTCATTGAGCACATAGTATTTCATAGGGACGCAATTTCTGTGTTAATTATTCATGTGAGGGAGCGAGGGATGTAGTAAAGTGGGAACAGTGCATCGGAAAGGAGATACTCGTGTCCCAAAACTCAATCCTGGCTTTTCCATAGAAACGTTACACGATTTAGAAGGAGAAGTCATAGAACCCATAGTATTTCATAGCGACGCAATATCTGTGTTAATTCGTCAATGTGAGGGAGCGAGCGTTGAGGTGACGAATGAATAGTGCATTGGAAAGGAGTTACTCGTATCCCAAAACTAAATCCTGTCGCTTCCATTGAAACGTGACTCGATTTAGGAGGAGAAGTCATTGAGCACATAGTTTTTCATAGCGACGCACATTCAGTGTTAATTATTCATGTGAGGGAGCGAGGGATGTAGTAAAGTGGGAACAGTGCATCGGAAAGGAGATACTCGTGTCCCAAAACTCAATCCTGTCGTTTCAGTAGAAACGTTACATGATGTAGAAGCAGAAGTCATAGAACCCATAGTATTTCATAGCGACGCAATTTCTGTGTTAATTCGTCAATGTGAGGGAGCGAGCGTTGAGGTAAAGAATGAATAGTACTTCGGAAAGGAGTAACTCGTATCCCAAAACTAAATCCTGTCGTTTCCATAGAAACGATACACGATTTAGAAGGAGAATTCATAGAACCCATAGTATTTCATAGCGACGCAATTTCTGTGTTAATTCTTCATGTGAGGTAGCGAGGGATGTAGTAATGTGGGAACATTGCATCGGAAAGGAGATACTCGTATCCCAAAACTAAATCCTGTCGTTTCCATTGAAACGTGACTCGATTTAGGAGGAGAAGTCATTGAGCACATAGTATATCATAGCGACGCAATTTCTGTGTTAATAACTCATGTGAGGGAGCGAGGGATGTAGAAAAGTGGGAATAGTGCATCGCAAAGGAGTTACTCTTGTCCCAAAACTCAATCCTGTCGTTTCCATAGAAACGTCACACGATTTAGAAGGAGAAGTCATAGAACCCATCGTATTTCATAGCGACGCAATTTCTGTGTTAATTCGTCAATGTGAGGGAGCGAGCGTTGAGGTAAGGAATGAATAGTGCATCGGAAAGGAGTTATTCATATCCCAAAACTAAATCCTGTCGTATCCATTGAAACGTGACTCGATTTAGGAGGAGAAGTCTTTGAGCACATAGTATTTCATAGCGACGCAATTTCTGTGTTAATTAATCATGTGAGGGAGCGAGGGATGTAGTAAAGTGGGAACAGTGCATCGGAAAGGAGATACTCGAATCCCAAAACTAAATCCATTCGTTTCCATTGAAACGTGACTCGATTTAGGAGGAGAAGTTATTGAGCACATAGTATTTCATAGCGACACAATTTCTGTGGTAATTATTCATGTGAGGCAGCGAGGGATGTAGTAAAGTGGGAACAGTGCATCAGAAAGGAGATACTCGTATCCCAAAACTAAATCCTGTCGTTTCCATTGAAACGTGACTCGATTTAGGGGGAGAAGTCATTGAGCACATAGTAATTCATAGCGACGCAATTTCTGTGTTAATTATTCATGTGAGGGAGCGAGGAATGTAGTAAAGTGGGAACAGTGCATCGGAAAGGAGATACTCGAATCCCAAAACTAAATCCTGTCGTTTCCATTGAAACGTGACTCGATTTAAGACGAGAAGTCATTGAGCACATAGTATTTCATAGCGACGCAATTTCTGTGTTAATTCGTCAATGTGAGGGAGCGACCGTTGGGGTAAAGAATGAATAGTGCATCGGAAAGGAGTTACTCGTATCCCAAAACTAAATCCTGTCGTTTCCATTGAAACGTGACTCGATTTAGGAGGAGAAGTCATTGAGCACATAGTATATCATAGTGACGCAATTTCTGTGTTAATTATTCATGTGAGGGAGCGAGGGATGTAGTAAAGTGGGAACAGTGCATCGGAAATGAGATACTCGTATCCTAAAACTAAATCCTGTCGTTTCCATTGAAACATGACTCGATTTAGGAGGAGAAGTCATTGAGCACATAGTATTTCATAGCGACGCTATTTCTGTGTTAATTATTCATGTGAGGGAGCGAGGGATGTAGTAAAGTGGGAACAGTGCATCGGAAAGGAGATACTCGTATCCCAAAGCTAAATCCTGTCGTTTCCATTGAAACGTGACTCGATTTAGGAGGAGAAGTCATTGAGCACATAGTATTTCATAGCGACGCAATTTCTGTGTTAATTCGTCAATGTGAGGGAGCGAGGGATGTAGTAAAGTGGGAACAGTGCATCGGAAAGGAGTTACTCGTATCCCAAAACTAAATCCTGTCGTTTCCATTGATACGTGACTCGATTTAGGAGGAGAAGTCAATGAGCACATAGTATTTCAGAGCGACGCAATTTCTGTGTTAACTATTCATGTGAGGGAGCGAGGGATGTAGTAAAGTAGGAGCAGTGCATCGGAAAGGAGATACTCGTGTCCCAAATCTCAATACAGTCGTTTCCATAGAATCGTTACACGATTTAGAAGGAGAAGTCATAGAATCCATAGTATTTCATAGCGACGCAATTTCTGTGTTAATTCGTCAATGTGAGGGAGCGAGCGTTGAGGTAAAGAATGAATAGTGCATCGGAAAGGAGTTACTCGTATCCTAATACTAGATCCTGTCGTTTCCATTGAAACGTGACTCGATTTAGGAGGAGAAGTCATTGAGCACATAGTATTTCATAGCGACGCAATTTCTGTGTTAATTATTCATAAGAGGGAGCGAGGGATGTAGAAAAGTGGGAACAGTGCATCGGAAAGGAGAAACTCGTATCCCAAAACTAAATCCTGTCGTTTCCATTGATACGTGACTCGATTTAGGAGGAGAAGTCATTGAGCACATAGTATTTCATAGCGACGCAATTTCTGTGTTAATTATTCATAAGAGGGAGCGAGGGATGTAGTAAAGTGGGAACATTGGATTGGAAAGGAGTTACTCGTATCCCAAAACTAAATCCTGTCGTTTCCATTGATACGTGACTCGATTTAGGAGGAGAAGTCATTGAGCACATAGTATTTCATAGCGACGCAATTTCTGTGTTAATTCGTCAATGTGAGGGAGCGAGGGATGTAGTAAAGTGGGAACAGTGCATCGATAAGGAGATACTCGTATCCCAAAACTAAATCCTGTCGTTTCCATTGAAACGTGACTCGATTTAGGTGGAGAAGTCATTGAGCACATAGTATTTCATAGCGACGCAATTTCTATGTTAATTCGTCAATGTGAGGGAGCGAGGCACGTAGTAAAGTGGGAACAGTGCATCGGAAAGGAGTTACTCGTATCCCAAAACTTAATCCTGTCGTTTCCATTGAAACGTGACTCGATTTAGGAGGAGAAGTCATTGAGTACATAGTATTTCATAGCGACGCAATTTCTGTGTTAATTATTCATGTGAGGGAGCGAGGGATGTAGTAAAGTGGGAACAGTGCATCGGAAAGGAGATACTCGTATCCCAAAACTAAATCCTGTCGTTTCCATTGAAACGTGACTCGATTTAGGAGGAGAAGTCATTGAGCACATAGTATTTCATAGCGACGCAATTTCTGTGTTAATTCGTCAATGTGAGGGAGCGAGGGATGTAGTGAAGTGGGAACAGTGCATCGGAAAGGAGTTACTCGTATCCCAAAACTAAATCCTGTCGTTTCCATTGATACGTGACTCGATTTAGGAGGAGAAGTCATTGAGCACATACTATTTCATAGCGACGCAATTTCTGTGTTAATTCGTCAATGTGAGGGAGCGAGGGATGCAGTAAAGTGGGAACAGTGCATCGGAAAGGAGTTACTCGTATCCCAAAACTAAATCCTGTCGTTTCCATAGAAACGTGACTCGATTTAGGAGGAGAAGTCATTGAGCACATAGCATTTCATAGCGACGCAATTTCGGTGTTAATTATTCATGTGAGGGAGCGAGGGATGTAGAAAAGTGGGAACAGTGCATCGGAAAGGAGAAACTCGTATCCCTAAACTAAATCCTGTAGTTTCCATTGAAACGTGACTCAATTTAGGAGGAGAAGTCATTGAGCACATAGTATTTCATAGCGACGCAATTTCTGTGTTAATTCGTCCATGTGAGGGAGCGAACGTTGAGGTAAAGAATGAATAGTGCATCGGAAAGGAGATACTCGTATCCCAAAACTAAATCCTGTCATTTCCATTGAAACGTGACTCAATTTAGGAGGAGAAGTCATTGAGCACATAGTATTTCATAGCGACGCAATTTCTGTGTTAATTATTCATGTGAGGGAGCAAGGGATGTAGTAAAGTGGGAACAGTGCATCGGAAAGGAGTTACTCGTATCCCAAAACTAAATCCTGTCGTTTCCGTTGAAACGTGACTCGATTTAGGAGGAGAAGTCATTGAGCACATAGTATTTCATAGCGACGCAATTTCCGTGTTAATTATTCATGTGAGGGAGCGAGGGATGTAGTAAAGTGGGAACAGTGCATCGGAAAGGAGATACTCGAATCCCAAAACTAAATCCTGTCGTTTCCATTGAAACGTGGCTCGATTTAGGAGGAGAAGTCATTGAGCACATAGTATATCATAGTGACGCAATTTCTGTGTTAATTATTCATGTGAGGGAGCGAGGGATGTAATAAAGTGGGAACAGTGCATCGGAAATGAGATACTCGTATCCTAAAACTAAATCCTGTCGTTTCCATTGAAACATGACTCGATTTAGGAGGAGAAGTCATTGAGCACATAGTATTTCATAGCGACGCTATTTCTGTGTTAATTATTCATGTGAGGGAGCGAGGGATGTAGTAAAGTGGGAACAGTGCATCGGAAAGGAGATACTCGTATCCCAAAGCTAAATCCTGTCGTTTCCATTGAAACGTGACTCGATTTAGGAGGAGAAGTCATTGAGCACATAGTATTTCATAGCGACGCAATTTCTGTGTTAATTCGTCAATGTGAGGGAGCGAGGGATGTAGTAAAGTGGGAACAGTGCATCGGAAAGGAGTTACTCGTATCCCAAAACTAAATCCTGTCGTTTCCATTGATACGTGACTCGATTTAGGAGGAGAAGTCAATGAGCACATAGTATTTCAGAGCGACGCAATTTCTGTGTTAACTATTCATGTGAGGGAGCGAGGGATGTAGTAAAGTAGGAGCAGTGCATCGGAAAGGAGATACTCGTGTCCCAAATCTCAATACAGTCGTTTCCATAGAATCGTTACACGATTTAGAAGGAGAAGTCATAGAATCCATAGTATTTCATAGCGACGCAATTTCTGTGTTAATTCGTCAATGTGAGGGAGCGAGCGTTGAGGTAAAGAATGAATAGTGCATCGGAAAGGAGTTACTCGTATCCTAATACTAGATCCTGTCGTTTCCATTGAAACGTGACTCGATTTAGGAGGAGAAGTCATTGAGCACATAGTATTTCATAGCGACGCAATTTCTGTGTTAATTATTCATAAGAGGGAGCGAGGGATGTAGAAAAGTGGGAACAGTGCATCGGAAAGGAGAAACTCGTATCCCAAAACTAAATCCTGTCGTTTCCATTGATACGTGACTCGATTTAGGAGGAGAAGTCATTGAGCACATAGTATTTCATAGCGACGCAATTTCTGTGTTAATTATTCATAAGAGGGAGCGAGGGATGTAGTAAAGTGGGAACATTGGATTGGAAAGGAGTTACTCGTATCCCAAAACTAAATCCTGTCGTTTCCATTGATACGTGACTCGATTTAGGAGGAGAAGTCATTGAGCACATAGTATTTCATAGCGACGCAATTTCTGTGTTAATTCGTCAATGTGAGGGAGCGAGGGATGTAGTAAAGTGGGAACAGTGCATCGATAAGGAGATACTCGTATCCCAAAACTAAATCCTGTCGTTTCCATTGAAACGTGACTCGATTTAGGTGGAGAAGTCATTGAGCACATAGTATTTCATAGCGACGCAATTTCTATGTTAATTCGTCAATGTGAGGGAGCGAGGCACGTAGTAAAGTGGGAACAGTGCATCGGAAAGGAGTTACTCGTATCCCAAAACTTAATCCTGTCGTTTCCATTGAAACGTGACTCGATTTAGGAGGAGAAGTCATTGAGTACATAGTATTTCATAGCGACGCAATTTCTGTGTTAATTATTCATGTGAGGGAGCGAGGGATGTAGTAAAGTGGGAACAGTGCATCGGAAAGGAGATACTCGTATCCCAAAACTAAATCCTGTCGTTTCCATTGAAACGTGACTCGATTTAGGAGGAGAAGTCATTGAGCACATAGTATTTCATAGCGACGCAATTTCTGTGTTAATTCGTCAATGTGAGGGAGCGAGGGATGTAGTGAAGTGGGAACAGTGCATCGGAAAGGAGTTACTCGTATCCCAAAACTAAATCCTGTCGTTTCCATTGATACGTGACTCGATTTAGGAGGAGAAGTCATTGAGCACATACTATTTCATAGCGACGCAATTTCTGTGTTAATTCGTCAATGTGAGGGAGCGAGGGATGCAGTAAAGTGGGAACAGTGCATCGGAAAGGAGTTACTCGTATCCCAAAACTAAATCCTGTCGTTTCCATAGAAACGTGACTCGATTTAGGAGGAGAAGTCATTGAGCACATAGCATTTCATAGCGACGCAATTTCGGTGTTAATTATTCATGTGAGGGAGCGAGGGATGTAGAAAAGTGGGAACAGTGCATCGGAAAGGAGAAACTCGTATCCCTAAACTAAATCCTGTAGTTTCCATTGAAACGTGACTCAATTTAGGAGGAGAAGTCATTGAGCACATAGTATTTCATAGCGACGCAATTTCTGTGTTAATTCGTCCATGTGAGGGAACGAACGTTGAGGTAAAGAATGAATAGTGCATCGGAAAGGAGATACTCGTATCCCAAAACTAAATCCTGTCATTTCCATTGAAACGTGACTCAATTTAGGAGGAGAAGTCATTGAGCACATAGTATTTCATAGCGACGCAATTTCTGTGTTAATTATTCATGTGAGGGAGCAAGGGATGTAGTAAAGTGGGAACAGTGCATCGGAAAGGAGTTACTCGTATCCCAAAACTAAATCCTGTCGTTTCCGTTGAAACGTGACTCGATTTAGGAGGAGAAGTCATTGAGCACATAGTATTTCATAGCGACGCAATTTCCGTGTTAATTATTCATGTGAGGGAGCGAGGGATGTAGTAAAGTGGGAACAGTGCATCGGAAAGGAGATACTCGAATCCCAAAACTAAATCCTGTCGTTTCCATTGAAACGTGGCTCGATTTAGGAGGAGAAGTCATTGAGCACATAGTATTTCATAGCGACGCAATTTCTGTGTTAATTATTCATGTGAGGGAGCGAGGGATGTAATAAAGTGGGAACAGTGCATCAGAAAGGAGATACTCGTATCCCAAAACTAAATCCTGTCGTTTCCATTGAAACGTGACTCGATTTAGGAGGAGAAGTCATTGAGTACATAGTATTTCATAGCCACGCAATTTCTGTGTTAATTATTCATGTGAGGGAGCGAGGGATGTAGTAAAGTGGGAACAATGCATCGGAAAGGAGATACTCGTATCCCAAAACTAAATCCTGTCGTTTCCATTGAAACGTGACTCGATTTAGGAGGAGTAGTCATTGAGCACATAGTCATTCATAGCGACGCAATTTCTGTGTTAATTATTCATGTGAGGGAGCGAGGGATGTAGTAAAGTGGGAACAGTGCATCGGAACGGAGATACTCGAATCCCAAAACTAAATCCTGTCGTTTCCATTGAAACGTGACTCGGTTTAGGAGGAGAAGTCATTGAGCACATAGTATTTCATAGCGACGCAATTTCTGTGTTAATTCGTCAATGTAAGGGAGCGAGCGTTGAGGTAAAGAATGAATAGTGCATCAGAAAGGAGTTACTCGTATCCCAAAACTAAATCCTGTCGTTTCCATTGAAACGTGACTCGATTTTGGAGGAGAAGTCATTGAGCACATAGTATTTCATAGCGCCGCAATTTCTGTGTTAATTATTCATGTGCGGGAGCGAGGGATGTAGTAAAGCGTTAACAGTGCATCGGAAAGGAGATACTCGTATCCCAAAACTAAATCCTGTCGTTTCCATTGAAACGTGACTCGATTTAGGAGGAGAAGTCATTGAGCACATAGTATTTCATAGCGACGCTATTTCTGTGTTAATTATTCATGTGAGGGAGCGAGGGATGTAGTAAAGCGGGAACAGTGCATCGAAAGGGAGAAACTCGTATCCCTAAACTAAATCCTGTCGTTTCCATTGATACGTGACTCGATTTAGGAGGAGAAGTCATTGAGCACATAGTATTTCATAGCGACGCAATTTCTGTGTTAATTATTCATGTGAGGGAGCGAGGGATGTAGTAAAGCGGGAGCAGTGCATCGGAAGGGAGTTACTCGTATCCCAAAACTAAATCCTGTCGTTTCCATTGATACGTGACTCGATTTAGGAGGAGAAGTCATTGAGCACATAGTATTTCATAGCGACGCAATTTCTGTGTTAATTATTCATAAGAGGGAGCGAGGGATGTAGTAAAGTGGGAACATTGGATCGGAAAGGAGAAACTCTTATCCAAAAACTAAATCCTGTCGTTTCCATTGAAAGGTGACTCGATTTAGGAGGAGAAGTCATTGAGCACATAGTATTTCATAGCGACGCAATTTCTGTGTTAATTATTCATGTGAGGGAGCGAGGGATGTAGTAAAGTGGGAACAGTGCATCGATAAGGAGATACTCGTATCCCAAAACTAAATCCTGTCGTTTCCATTGAAACGTGACTCGATTTAGGAGGAGACGTCATTGAGCACATAGTATTTCATAGCGACGCAATTTCTGTGTTAATTCGTCAATGTGAGGGAGCGAGGGATGTAGTGAAGTGGGAACAGTGCATCGGAAAGGAGTTACTCGTATCCCAAAACTAAATCCTGTCGTTTCCATTGATACGTGACTCGATTTAGGAGGAGAAGTCATTGAGCACATAGTATTTCATAGCGACGCAATTTCTGTGTTAATTCGTCAATGTGAGGGAGCGAGGGATGTAGTAAAGTGGGAACAGTGCATCGGAAAGGAGTTACTCGTATCCCAAAACTAAATCCTGTCGTTTCCATTGAAACGTGACTCGATTTAGGAGGAGAAGTCATTGAGTACTTAGTATTTCATAGCGACGCAATTTCTGTGTTAATTATTCATGTGAGGGAGCGAGGGATGAAGTAAAGTGGGAACAGTGCATCGGAAAGGAGATACTCGTATCCCAAAACTAAATCCTGTCCTTTCCATAGAAACGTGACTCGATTTAGGAGGAGAAGTCATTGAGCACATAGCATTTCATAGCGACGCAATTTCGGTGTTAATTATTCATGTGAGGGAGCGAGGGATGTAGTAAAGTGGGAACAGTGCATCGGAAAGGAGATACTCGTATCCCAAAACTAAATCCTGTCGTTTCCATTGAAACGTGACTCAATTTAGGAGGAGAAGTCATTGAGCACATAGTATTTCATAGCGACGCAATTTCTGTGTTAATTCGTCAATGTGAGGGAGCGAACGTTGAGGTAAAGAATGAATAGTGCATCGGAAAGGAGATACTCGTATCCCAAAACTAAATCCTGTCATTTCCATTGAAACGTGACTCGATTTAGGAGGAGAAGTCATTGAGCACATAGTATTTCATAGCGACGCAGTTTCTGTGTTAATTATTCATGTGAGGGAGCAAGGGATGTAGTAAAGTGGGAACAGTGCATCGGAAAGGAGTTACTCGTATCCCAAAACTAAATCCTGTCGTTTCCGTTGAAACGTGACTCGATTTAGGAGGAGAAGTCATTGAGCACATAGTATTTCATAGCGACGCAATTTCTGTGTTAATTATTCATGTGAGGAAGCGAGGGATGTAGTAAAGTGGGAACAGTGCATCGGAAAGGAGATACTCGAATCCCAAAACTAAATCCTGTCGTTTCCATTGAAACGTGACTCGATTTAGGAGGAGAAGTCATTGAGCACATAGTATTTCATAGCGACGCAATTTCGGTGTTAATTATTCATGTGAGGGAGCGAGGGATGTAGTAAAGTGGGAACAGTGCATCAGAAAGGAGATACTCGTATCCCAAAACTAAATCCTGTCGTTTCCATTGAAACGTGACTCGATTTAGGAGGAGAAGTCATTGAGTACATAGTATTTCATAGCCACGCAATTTCTGTGTTAATTATTCATGTGAGGGAGCGAGGGATGTAGTAAAGTGGGAACAATGCATCGGAAAGGAGATACTCGTATCCCAAAACTAAATCCTGTCGTTTCCATTGAAACGTGACTCGATTTAGGAGGCGTAGTCATTGAGCACATAGTCATTCATAGCGACGCAATTTCTGTGTTAATTATTCATGTGAGGGAGCGAGGGATGTAGTAAAGTGGGAACAGTGCATCGGAACGGAGATACTCGAATCCCAAAACTAAATCCTGTCGTTTCCATTGAAACGTGACTCGATTTAGGAGGAGAAGTCATTGAGCACATAGTATTTCATAGCGACGCAATTTCTGTGTTAATTCGTCAATGTGAGGGAGCGAGCGTTGAGGTAAAGAATGAATAGAGCATCAGAAAGGAGTTACTCGTATCCCAAAACTAAATCCTGTCGTTTCCATTGAAACGTGACTCGATTTTGGAGGAGAAGTCATTGAGCACATAGTATTTCATAGCGACGCTATTTCTGTGTTAATTATTCATGTGAGGGAGCGCGGGATGTAGTAAAGCGTTAACAGTGCATCGGAAAGGAGATACTCGTATCCCAAAACTAAATCCTGTCGTTTCCATTGAAACGTGACTCGATTTAGGAGGAGAAGTCATTGAGCACATAGTATTTCATAGCGACGCAATTTCTGTGTTAATTATTCATGTGAGGGAGCGGGGGATGTAGTAAAGCGGGAACAGTGCATCGGAAGGGAGAAACTCGTATCCCTAAACTAAATCCTGTCATTTCCATTGAAACGTGACTCAATTTAGGAGGAGAAGTCATTGAGCACATACTATTTCATAGCGACGCAATTTCTGTGTTAATTCGTCAATGTGAGGGAGCGAGGGATGTAGTAAAGTGGGAACAGTGCATCGGAAAGGAGTTACTCGTATCCCAAAACTAAATCCTGTCGTTTCCATTGAAACGGGACTCGATTTAGGAGGAGAAGTCATTGAGCACATAGTATTTCATAGCGACGCAATTTCTGTGTTAATTATTCATGTGAGGGAGCGAGGGATGTAGTAATGTAGGAACAGTGCATCGGAAAGGAGATACTCGTGTCCCAAAACTCAATCCAGTCGTTTCCATAGTAACGTTACACGATTTAGAAGGAGAAGTCATAGAACCCATAGTATTTCATAGCGACGCAATTTCTGTGTTAATTCGTCAATGTGAGGGAGCGAGCGTTGAGGTAAAGAATGAATAGTACTTCGGAAAGGAGTAGCTCGTATCCCAAAACTAAATCCTGTCGTTTCCATTGAAACGTGACTCGATTTAGGAGGAGAAGTCATTGAGCACATAGTATTTCATAGCGACGCAATTTCTGTGTTAATTCGTCAATGTGAGGGTGCGAGCGTTGAGGTAAAGAATGAATAGTGCATCGGAAAGGAGTTACTCGTATCTCAAAACTAAATCCTGTCGTTTCCATAGAAACGTTACACGATTTAGAAGGAGAAGTCATAGAACCCATAGTATTTCATAGCGACGCAATTTCTGTGTTAATTCGTCAATATGAGGGAGCGAGCGCTGAGGTAAAGAATGAATAGTGCATCGGAAAGGAGTTACTCGTATCCCAAAACTAAATCCTGTCTTTTCCATTGAAACGTGACTCGATTTGGGAGGAGAAGTCATTGAGCACATAGTATTTCATAGCGACGCAATTTCTGTGTTAATTACTCATGTGAGGGGGCGAGGGATGTAGGAAAGTGGGAACAGTGCATCGGAAAGGAGATACTCGTATCCCAAATCTAAATCCTGTCGTTTCCATTGAAACGTGACTCGATTTAGGAGGAGAAGTCATTGAGCACATAGTAATTCATAGCGACGCAATTTCTGTGTTATTTATTCATGTGAGGGAGGGAGGGATGTAGTAAAGTGGGAACAGTGCATCGGAATGGAAAGACTCGAATCCCAAAACTAAATCCTGTCGTTTCCATTGAAACGTGACTCGATTTACGAGGAGAAGTCATTGAGCTCATAGTATTTCATAGCGACGCAATTTCTGTGTTAATTATTCATGTAAGGGAGCGAGGGATGTAGTAAAGTGGGAACAGTGCATCAGAATGGAGATACTCGTATCCCAAAACTAAATCCTGTCGTTTCCATTGAAACGTGACTCGATTTAGGAGGAGAAGTCAATGAGCACATAGTAATTCATAGCGACGCAATTTCTGTGTTAGTTATTCATGTGAGGGAGCGAGGGATGTAGTAAAGTGGGAACAGTGCATCGGAAAGGAGATACTCGAATCCCAAAACTAAATCCTGTCGTTCCCATTGAAACGTGACTCGATTTAGGAGGAGAAGTCATTGAGCACATAGTATTTCATAGCGACGCAATTTCTGTGTTAATTCGTCAATGTGAGGGAGCGAGCGTTGAGGTAAAGAATGAATAGTGCATCGGAAAGGAGTTACTCGTATCTCAAAACTAAATCCTGTCGTTTCCATAGAAACGTTACACGATTTAGAAGGAGAAGTCATAGAACCCATAGTATTTCATAGCGACGCAATTTCTGTGTTAATTCGTCAATGTGACGGAGCGAGCGTTGAGGTAAAGAATGAATAGTGCATCGGAAAGGAGTTACTCGTATCCCAAAACTAAATTCTGTCGTTTCCATTGAAACGTGACTCGATTTAGGAGGAGAAGTCATTGAGCACATAGTATTTCATAGCGACGCAATTTCTGTGTTAATTATTCATGTGAGGGAGCGAGGGATGTAGTAAAGTGGGAACAGTGCATCGGAAAGGAGTTACTCGTATCCCAAAACTAAATCCTGTCGTTTCCATTGAAACGTGACTCGATTTAGAAGGAGAAGTCATGGAGAGCATAGTATTTCATAGCGACGCAATTTCTGTGTTAATTATTCATGTGAGGGAGCGAGGGATGTAGTAAAGTGGGAACAGTGCATCGGAAAGGAGATACTCGTGTCCCAAAACTCAATCCTGTCGTTTCCATTGAAACGTTACACGATTTTGAAGGAGAAGTCATAGAACCCTAGTATTTCATAGCGACGCAATTTCTGTGTTAATTCGTCAATGTGTGGGAGCGAGCGTTGAAGTAAAGATTGAATAGTGCATCAGAAAGGAGTTACTCGTATCCCAAAACTAAATCCTGTCGTTTCCATTGAAACGTGACTCGATTTAGGAGGAGAAGTCATAGAACCCATAGTATTTCATAGCGACGCAATTTCTGTGTTAATTCGTCAATGTGAGGGAGCGAGCGTTGAGGTAAAGATTGAATAGTGCATCAGAAAGGAGTTACTCGTATCCCAAAACTAAATCCTGTCGTTTCCATTGAAACGTGACTCGATTTAGGAGGAGAAGTCATTGAGCACATAGTATTTCATAGCGACGCAATTTCTGTGTTAATTATTCATGTGATGGAGCGAGGGATGTAGTAAAGTGGGAACAGTGCATCAGAAAGGAGATACTCGTATCCCAAAACTAAATCCTGTCGTTTCCATTGAAACGTGACTCGATTTAGGAGGAGAAGTCATTGAGTACATAGTATTTCATAGCGACGCAATTTCTGTGTTAATTATTCATGTGAGGGTGCGAGGGATGTAGTAAAGTGGGAACAATGCATCGGAAAGGAGATACTCGTATCCCAAAACTAAATCCTGTCGCTTCTATTGAAACGTGACTCGATTTAGGAGGAGTAGTCATTGAGCACATAGTAATTCATAGCGACGCAATTTCTGTGTTAATTATTCATGTGAGGGAGCGAGGGATGTAGTAAAGTGGGAACAGTGCATCGGAAAGGAGATACTCGAATCCCAAAACTAAATCCTGTCGTTTCCATTGAAACGTGACTCGATTTAGGAGGAGAAGTCATTGAGCACATAGTATTTCATAGCGACGCAATTTCTGTGTTAATTCGTCAATGTGAGGGAGCGAGCGTTGAGGTAAAGAATGAATAGTGCATCGGAAAGGAGTTACTCGTATTCCAAAACTAAATCCTGTCGTTTCCATTGAAACGTGACTCGATTTTGGAGGAGAAGTCATTGAGCACATAGTGTTTCATAGCGACGCAATTTCTGTTTAATTATTCATGTGAGGGAGCGAGGGATGTAGTAAAGTGTTAACAGTGCATCGGAAAGGAGATACTCGTATCCCAAAACTAAATCCTGTCGTTTCCATTGAAACGTGACTCGATTTAGGAGGAAAAGTCATTGAGCACATAGTATTTCATAGCGACGCAATTTCTGTGTTAATTATTCATATGAGGGAGCGAGGGATGTAGTAAAGCGGGAACAGTGCATCGGAAGGGAGAAACTCGTATCCCAAAACTAAATCCTGTCGTTTCCATTGAAATGTGACTCGATTTAGAAGGAGAAGTCATTGAGCACATAGTATTTCATAGCGACGCAATTTCTGTGTTAATTCGTCAATGTGAGGGAGCGAGGGATGTAGTAAAGTGGGAACAGTGCATCGGAAAGGAGTTACTCGTATCCCAAAACTAAATCCTGTCGTTTCCATTGAAACGTGACTCGATTTAGGAGGAGAAGTCATTGAGCACATAGTATTTCATAGCGACGCAATTTCTGTGTTAATTCGTCAATGTGAGGGAGCGAGCGTTGAGGTAAAGAATGAATAGTGCATCGGAAAGGGGTTACTCGTATCTCAAAACTAAATCCTGTCGTTTCCATAGAAACGTTACATGATTTAGAAGGAGAAGTCATGGAACCCATAGTATTTCATAGCGACGCAATTTCTGTGTTAATTCGTCAATATGAGGGAGCGAGCGTTGAGGTAAAGAATGAATAGTGCATCGGAAAGGAGTTACTCGTATCCCAAAACTAAATCCTGTCGTTTGTATTGAAACGTGACTCGATTTAGGAGGAGAAGTCATTGAGCACATAGTATTTCATAGCGACGCAATTTCTGTGTTAATTATTCATGTGAGGGGGCGAGAGATGTAGGAAAGTGGGAACAGTGCATCAGAAAGGAGATACTCGTATCCCAAATCTAAATCCTGTCGTTTCCATTGAAACGTGACTCGATTTAGGAGGAGAAGTCATTGAGCACATAGTATTTCATAGCGACGCAATTTCTGTGTTAATTATTCATGTGAGGGAGCGAGGGATGTAGTAAAGTGGGAACAGAGCATCGGAAAGGAGATACTCGTGTCAAAAAACTCAATCCTGTCGTTTCCATAGAAACGTTACACGATTTAGAAGGAGAAGTCATAGAACCCATCGTATTTCATAGCGACGCAATTTCTGTGTTAATTCGTCAATGTGAGGGAGCGAGCGTTGAGGTAAGGAATGAATAGTGCATCGGAAAGGAGTTACTCGTATCCCAAAACTATATCCTGTCGTTTCCATTGAAACGTGACTCGATTCAGGGGGAGAAGTCATTGAGCACATAGTATTTCATAGCGACGCAATTTCTGTGTTTATTATTCATGTGAGGGAGCGAGGGATGTAGTAAAGTGGGAACAGTGCATCGGAAAGGAGATACTCGAATCCCAAAACGAAATCCTGTCGTTTCCATTGAAACGTGACTCGATTTACGAGGAGAAGTCATTGAGCACATAGTATTTCATAGCGACGCAATATCTGTGTTAATTATTCATGTGAGGGAGCGAGGCATGTAGTAAAGTGGGAACAGTGCATCAGAAAGGAGATACTCGTATCCCAAAACTAAATCCTGTCGTTTCCATTGAAACGTGACTCGATTTAGGAGGAGAAGTCAATGAGCACATAGTATTTCATAGCGACGCAATTTCTGTGTTAATTATTCATGTGAGGGAGTGAGGGATGTAGTAAAGTGGGATCAGTGCATCGGAAAGCAGATACTCGAATCCCAAAACTAAATCCTGTCGTTTCCATTGAAACGTGACTCGATTTAGGAGGAGAAGTCTTTGAGCACATAGTATTTCATAGCGACACAATTTCTGTGTTAATTATTCATGTGAGGGAGCGAGGGATGTGGTAAAGTGGGAACAGTGCATCGGAAAGGAGATACTCGTATCCCAAAACTAAATCCTGTCGTTTCCATTGAAACGTGACTCGATTTAGGAGGAGAAGTCATTGAGCACATAGTATGTCATAGCGACGCAATTTCTGTGTTAATTATTCATGTGAGGGAGCGAGGGATGTAGTAAAGTGGGAACAGTGCATCGGAAAGGAGATACTCGTGTCCCAAAACTCAATCCTGTCGTTTCCATAGAAACGTTACACGATTTAGAAGGAGAGGTCATAGAACCCATAGTATTTCTTAGCGACGCAATATCTGTGTTAATTCGTCAATGTGAGGGAGCGAGCGTTGAGGTAAAGAATGAATAGTGCATCAGAAAGGAGTTACTCGTATCCCAAAACTATATCCTGTCGTTTCCATTGAAACGTGACTCGATTTAGGAGGAGAAGTCATAGAACCCATAGTATTTAATAGCGACGCAATTTATGTGTTAATTCGTCAATATGAGGGAGCGAGCGTTGAGGTAAAAATTGAATAGTGCATCAGAAAATAGTTACTCGTATCCCAAAACTAAATCCTGTCGTTCCCATTGAAACGTGACTCGATTTAGGAGGAGAAGTCATTGAGCACATAGTATTTCATAGCGACGCAATTTCTGTGTTAATTATTCATGTGAGGGAGCGAGGGATGTAGTAAAGTGGGAACAGTGCATCGGAACGGAGCTACTCGAATCCCAAAACTAAATCCTGTCGTTTCCATTGAAACGTGACTCGATTTAGGAGGAGAAGTCATTGAGCACATAGTATTTCATAGCGACGCAATTTCTGTGTTAATTATTCATGTGATGGAGCGAGGGATGTAGTAAAGTGGGAACAGTGCATCGGAAAGGAGATACTCGTGTCCCAAAACTCAATCCTGTCGTTTCCATTGAAACGTTACACGATTTTGAAGGAGAAGTCATAGAACCCTAGTATTTCATAGCGACGCAATTTCTGTGTTAATTCGTCAATGTGTGGGAGCGAGCGTTGAAGTAAAGATTGAATAGTGCATCAGAAAGGAGTTACTCGTATCCCAAAACTAAATCCTGTCGTTTCCATTGAAACGTGACTCGATTTAGGAGGAGAAGTCATAGAACCCATAGTATTTCATAGCGACGCAATTTCTGTGTTAATTCGTCAATGTGAGGGAGCGAGCGTTGAGGTAAAGATTGAATAGTGCATCAGAAAGGAGTTACTCGTATCCCAAAACTAAATCCTGTCGTTTCCATTGAAACGTGACTCGATTTAGGAGGAGAAGTCATTGAGCACATAGTATTTCATAGCGACGCAATTTCTGTGTTAATTATTCATGTGATGGAGCGAGGGATGTAGTAAAGTGGGAACAGTGCATCAGAAAGGAGATACTCGTATCCCAAAACTAAATCCTGTCGTTTCCATTGAAACGTGACTCGATTTAGGAGGAGAAGTCATTGAGTACATAGTATTTCATAGCGACGCAATTTCTGTGTTAATTATTCATGTGAGGGTGCGAGGGATGTAGTAAAGTGGGAACAATGCATCGGAGAGGAGATACTCGTATCCCAAAACTAAATCCTGTCGCTTCTATTGAAACGTGACTCGATTTAGGAGGAGTAGTCATTGAGCACATAGTAATTCATAGCGACGCAATTTCTGTGTTAATTATTCATGTGAGGGAGCGAGGGATGTAGTAAAGTGGGAACAGTGCATCGGAAAGGAGATACTCGAATCCCAAAACTAAATCCTGTCGTTTCCATTGAAACGTGACTCGATTTAGGAGGAGAAGTCATTGAGCACATAGTATTTCATAGCGACGCAATTTCTGTGTTAATTCGTCAATGTGAGGGAGCGAGCGTTGAGGTAAAGAATGAATAGTGCATCGGAAAGGAGTTACTCGTATTCCAAAACTAAATCCTGTCGTTTCCATTGAAACGTGACTCGATTTTGGAGGAGAAGTCATTGAGCACATAGTGTTTCATAGCGACGCAATTTCTGTGTTAATTATTCATGTGAGGGAGCGAGGGATGTAGTAAAGTGTTAACAGTGCATCGGAAAGGAGATACTCGTATCCCAAAACTAAATCCTGTCGTTTCCATTGAAACGTGACTCGATTTAGGAGGAAAAGTCATTGAGCACATAGTATTTCATAGCGACGCAATTTCTGTGTTAATTATTCATGTGAGGGAGCGAGGGATGTAGTAAAGCGGGAACAGTGCATCGGAAGGGAGAAACTCGTATCCCAAAACTAAATCCTGTCGTTTCCATTGAAATGTGACTCGATTTAGAAGGAGAAGTCATTGAGCACATAGTATTTCATAGCGACGCAATTTCTGTGTTAATTCGTCAATGTGAGGGAGCGAGGGATGTAGTAAAGTGGGAACAGTGCATCGGAAAGGAGTTACTCGTATCCCAAAACTAAATCCTGTCGTTTCCATTGAAACGTGACTCGATTTAGGAGGAGAAGTCATTGAGCACATAGTATTTCATAGCGACGCAATTTCTGTGTTAATTCGTCAATGTGAGGGAGCGAGCGTTGAGGTAAAGAATGAATAGTGCATCGGAAAGGGGTTACTCGTATCTCAAAACTAAATCCTGTCGTTTCCATAGAAACGTTACATGATTTAGAAGGAGAAGTCATGGAACCCATAGTATTTCATAGCGACGCAATTTCTGTGTTAATTCGTCAATATGAGGGAGCGAGCGTTGAGGTAAAGAATGAGTAGTGCATCGGAAAGGAGTTACTCGTATCCCAAAACTAAATCCTGTCGTTTGTATTGAAACGTGACTCGATTTAGGAGGAGAAGTCATTGAGCACATAGTATTTCATAGCGACGCAATTTCTGTGTTAATTATTCATGTGAGGGGGCGAGAGATGTAGGAAAGTGGGAACAGTGCATCAGAAAGGAGATACTCGTATCCCAAATCTAAATCCTGTCGTTTCCATTGAAACGTGACTCGATTTAGGAGGAGAAGTCATTGAGCACATAGTATTTCATAGCGACGCAATTTCTGTGTTAATTATTCATGTGAGGGAGCGAGGGATGTAGTAAAGTGGGAACAGAGCATCGGAAAGGAGATACTCGTGTCAAAAAACTCAATCCTGTCGTTTCCATAGAAACGTTACACGATTTAGAAGGAGAAGTCATAGAACCCATCGTATTTCATAGCGACGCAATTTCTGTGTTAATTCGTCAATGTGAGGGAGCGAGCGTTGAGGTAAGGAATGAATAGTGCATCGGAAAGGAGTTACTCGTATCCCAAAACTATATCCTGTCGTTTCCATTGAAACGTGACTCGATTCAGGGGGAGAAGTCATTGAGCACATAGTATTTCATAGCGACGCAATTTCTGTGTTTATTATTCATGTGAGGGAGCGAGGGATGTAGTAAAGTGGGAACAGTGCATCGGAAAGGAGATACTCGAATCCCAAAACGAAATCCTGTCGTTTCCATTGAAACGTGACTCGATTTACGAGGAGAAGTCATTGAGCACATAGTATTTCATAGCGACGCAATATCTGTGTTAATTATTCATGTGAGGGAGCGAGGCATGTAGTAAAGTGGGAACAGTGCATCAGAAAGGAGATACTCGTATCCCAAAACTAAATCCTGTCGTTTCCATTGAAACGTGACTCGATTTAGGAGGAGAAGTCAATGAGCACATAGTATTTCATAGCGACGCAATTTCTGTGTTAATTATTCATGTGAGGGAGTGAGGGATGTAGTAAAGTGGGATCAGTGCATCGGAAAGCAGATACTCGAATTCCAAAACTAAATCCTGTCGTTTCCATTGAAACGTGACTCGATTTAGGAGGAGAAGTCTTTGAGCACATAGTATTTCATAGCGACACAATTTCTGTGTTAATTATTCATGTGAGGGAGCGAGGGATGTGGTAAAGTGGGAACAGTGCATCGGAAAGGAGATACTCGTATCCCAAAACTAAATCCTGTCGTTTCCATTGAAACGTGACTCGATTTAGGAGGAGAAGTCATTGAGCACATAGTATGTCATAGCGACGCAATTTCTGTGTTAATTATTCATGTGAGGGAGCGAGGGATGTAGTAAAGTGGGAACAGTGCATCGGAAAGGAGATACTCGTGTCCCAAAACTCAATCCTGTCGTTTCCATAGAAACGTTACACGATTTAGAAGGAGAGGTCATAGAACCCATAGTATTTCTTAGCGACGCAATATCTGTGTTAATTCGTCAATGTGAGGGAGCGAGCGTTGAGGTAAAGAATGAATAGTGCATCAGAAAGGAGTTACTCGTATCCCAAAACTATATCCTGTCGTTTCCATTGAAACGTGACTCGATTTAGGAGGAGAAGTCATAGAACCCATAGTATTTAATAGCGACGCAATTTATGTGTTAATTCGTCAATATGAGGGAGCGTGCGTTGAGGTAAAAATTGAATAGTGCATCAGAAAATAGTTACTCGTATCCCAAAACTAAATCCTGTCGTTCCCATTGAAACGTGACTCGATTTAGGAGGAGAAGTCATTGAGCACATAGTATTTCATAGCGACGCAATTTCTGTGTTAATTATTCATGTGAGGGAGCGAGGGATGTAGTAAAGTGGGAACAGTGCATCGGAACGGAGCTACTCGAATCCCAAAACTAAATCCTGTCGTTTCCATTGAAACGTGACTCGATTTAGGAGGAGAAGTCATTGAGCACATAGTATTTCATAGCGACGCAATTTCTGTGTTAATTATTCATGTGAGGGAGCGACGGATGTAGTAAAGTGGGAACAGTGCATCAGAAAGGAGATACTCGTATCCCAAAACTAAATCTTGTCGTTTCCATTGAAACGTGACTCGATTTGGGAGGAGAAGTCATTGAGTACATAGTATTTCATAGCGACGCAATTTCTGTGTTAATTATTCATGTGAGGGAGCGAGTGATGTAGTAAAGTGGGAACAATGCATCGGAAAGGAGATACTCGTATCCCAAAACTAAATCCTGTCGTTTCCATTGAAACGTGACTCGATTTAGGAGGAGTAGTCATTGAGCACATAGTAATTCATAGCGACGCAATTTCTGTGTTAATTATTCATGTCAGGGAGCGAGGGATGTAGTAAAGTGGGAACAGTGCATCGGAACGGAGATACTCGAATCCCAAAACTAAATCCTGTCGGTTCCATTGAAACGTGACTCGATTTAGGAGGAGAAGTCATTGAGCACATAGTATTTCATAGCGACGCAATTTCTGTGTTAATTCGTCAACGTGAGGGAGCGAGCGTTGAGGTAAAGAATGAATAGTGCATCAGAAAGGAGTTACTCGTATCCCAAAACTAAATCCTGTCGTTTCCATTGAAACGTGACTCGATTTTGGAGGAGAAGTCATTGAGCTTATAGTATTTCATAGCGACGCAATTTCTGTGTTAATTATTCATGTGAGGGAGCGAGGGATGTAGTAAAGCGTTAACAGTGCATCGGAAAGGAGATACTCATATCCCAAAACTAAATCCTGTCGTTTCCATTGATACGTGTCTCGATTTAGGAGGAGAAGTCATTGAGCACATAGTATTTCATAGCGACGCAATTTCTGTGTTAATTATTCATGTGAGGGAGCGAGGGATGTAGTAAAGCGGGAACAGTGCATCGGAAGGGAGAAACTCGTATCCCTAAACGAAATCCTGTCGTTTCCATTGAAACGTGACACGATTTAGGAGGAGAAGTCATTGAGCACATATTATTTCATAGCGCCGCAATTTCTGTGTTAATTCGTCAATGTGACGGAGCGAGGGATGTAGTAAAGTGGGAACAGTGCATCGGAAAGGAGTTACTCGTTTCCCAAAACTAAATCCTGTCGTTTCCATTGAAACGTGACTCGATTTAGGAGGAGAAGTCATTGAGCACATAGTATTTCATAGCGACGCAATTTCTGTGTTAATTATTCATGTGAGGGAGCGAGGGATGTAGTAAAGTAGGAACAGTGCATCGGAAAGGAGATACTCGTGTCCCAAAACTCAATCCAGTCGTTTCCATAGAAACGTTACACGATTTAGAAGGAGAAGTCATAGAATCCATAGTATTTCATAGCGACGCAATTTCTGTGTTAATTCGTCAATGTGAGGGAGCGAGCGTTGAGGTAAAGAATGAATAGTACTTCGGAAAGGAGATACTCGTATCCCAAAACTAAATCCTGTCGTTTCCATTGAAACGTGACTCGATTTAGGAGGAGAAGTCATTGAGCACATAGTATTTCATAGCGACGCAATTTCTGTGTTAATTCGTCAATGTGAGGGTGCGACCGTTGAGGTAAAGAATGAATAGTGCATCGGAAAGGAGTTACTCGTATCTCAAAACTAAATCCTGTCGTTTCCATAGAAACGTTACACGATTTAGAAGGAGAAGTCATAGAACCCATATATTTCATAGCGACGCAATTTCTGTGTTAATTCGTCAATATGAGGGAGCGAGCGTTGAGGTAAAGAATGAATAGTGCATCGGAAAGGAGTTACTCGTATCCCAAAACTAAATCCTGTCTTTTCCATTGAAACGTGACTCGATTTAGGAGGAGAGGTCATTGAGCACATAGTATTTCATAGCGACGCAATTTCTGTGTTAATTATTCATGTGAGGGGGCGAGGGATGTAGGAAAGTGGGAACAGTGCATCGGAAAGGAGATACTCGTATCCCAAATCTAAATCCTGTCGTTTCCATTGAAACGTGACTCGATTTATGAGGAGAAGTCATTGAGCACATAGTAATTCATAGCGACGCAATTTCTGTGTTAATTATTCATGTGGGGGAGGGAGGTATGTAGTAAAGTGGGAACAGTGCAACGGAAAGGAGAGACTCGAATCCCAAAACTAGATCCTGTCGTTTCCATTGAAACGTGACTCGATTTACGAGGAGAAGTCATTGAGCTCATAGTATTTCATAGCGACGCAATTTCTGTGTTAATTATTCATGTGAGGGAGCGAGGGATGTAGTAAAGTGGGAACAGTGCATCAGAAAGGAGATACTCGTATCCCAAAACTAAATCCTTTCGTTTCCATTGAAACGTGACTCGATTTAGGAGGAGAAGTCAATGAGCACATACTATTTCATAGCGACGCAATTTCTGTGTTAGTTATTCATGTGAGGGAGCGAGGGATGTAGTAAAGTGGGAACAGTGCATCGGAAAGGCGATACTCGAATCCCAAAACTAAATCCTGTCGTTTCCATTGAAACGTGACTCGATTTAGGAGGAGAAGTCTTTGAGCACATAGTATATCATAGCGACACAATTTCTGTGTTAATTATTCATGTGAGGGAGCGAGGGATGTAGTAAAGTGGGAACAGTGCATCGGAAAGGAGATACTCGTATCCCAAAACTAATTCCTGTCGTTTCCATTGAAACGTGACTCGATTTAGGAGGAGAAGTCATTGAGCACATAGTATTTCATAGCGACGCAATTTCTGTGTTAATTATTCATGTGAGGGAGCGAGGGATGTAGTAAAGTGGGAACAGTGCATCGGAAGGGAGATACTCGTGTCCCAAAACTCAATCCTGTCGTTTCCATGGAAACGTTACACGATTTAGAAGGAGAAGTCATAGAACCCATAGTATTTCTTAGCGACGCAATATCTGTGTTAATTCGTCAATGTGAGGGAGCGAGCGATGAGGTGAAGAATGAATAGTGCATTGGAAAGGAGTTACTCGTATCCCAAAACTAAATCCTGTCGTTTCCATTGAAACGTGACTCGATTTAGGAGGAGAAGTCATTGAGCACATAGTATTTCATGGCGACGCAATTTCTGTGTTAATTATTCATGTGAGGGAGCGAGGGATGTAGTAAAGTGGGAACAGTGCATCAGAAAGGATATACTCGTGTCCCAAAACTCAATCCTGTCGTTTCCATAGAAACGTTACACGATTTAGAAGGAGAAGTCATAGAACACATAGTATTTCATAGCGACGCAATTTCTGTGTTAATTCGTCAATGTGAGGGAGCGAGCGTTGAGGTAAAGAATGAATAGTGCATCGGAAAGGAGTTACTCGTAACTCAAAACTAAATCCTGTCGTATCCATAGAAACGTTACACGATTTAGAAGGAGAAGTCATAGAGCCCATAGTATTTCATAGCGACGCAATTTCTGTGTTAATTCGTCAATGTGAGGGAGCGAGCGTTGAGGTAAAGAATGAATAGTGCATCGGAAAGGAGTTACTCGTATCCCAAAACTAAATCCTGTCGTTTCCATTGAAACGTGACTCGATTTAGGAGGAGAAGTCATTGAGCACATAGTATTTCATGGCGACGCAATTTCTGTGTTAATTATTCATGTGAGGGAGCGAGGGATGTAGTAAAGTGGGAACAGTGCATCGGAAAGGAGTTACTCCTATCCCAAAACTAAATCCTGTCGTTTCCATTGAAACGTGACTCGATTTAGGAGGAGAAGTCATGGAGAACATAGTATTTCATAGCGACGCAATTTCTGTGTTAATTATTCATGTGAGGGAGCGAGGGATGTAGTAAAGTGGGAACAGTGCATCGGAAAGGAGATACTCGTGTCCCAAAACTCAATCCTGTCGTTTCCATTGAAACGTTACACGATTTTGAAGGAGAAGTCATAGAACCCATAGTATTTCATAGCGACGCAATTTCTGTGTTAATTCGTCAATGTGAGGGAGCGAGCGTTGAGGTAAAGATTGAATAGTGCATCAGAAAGGAGTTACTCGTATCCCAAAACTAAATCCTGTCGTTTCCATTGAAACGTGACTCGATTTAGGAGGAGAAGTCGTAGAACCCATAGTATTTCATAGCGACGCCATTTCTGTGTTAATTCGTCAATGTGAGGGAGCGAGCGTTGAGGTAAAGATTGAACAGTGCATCAGAAAGGAGTTACTCGTATCCCAAAACTAAATCCTGTCGTTTCCATTGAAACGTGACTCGATTTAGGAGGAGAAGTCATTGAGCACATAGTAGTTCATAGCGACGCAATTTCTGTGTTAATTATTCATGTGAGGGAGCAAGGGATGTAGTAAAGTGGGAAAAGTGCATCGGAAAGGAGATACTCGAATCCCAAAACTAAAACCTGTCGTTTCCATTGAAACGTGACTCGATTTAGGAGGAGAAGTCATTGAGCACATAGTATTTCATAGCGACGCAATTTCTGTGTTAATTATTCATGTGAGGGAGCGAGGGATGTAGTAAAGTGGGAACATTGCATCATAAAAGGAGATACTCGTATCCCAAAACTAAATCCTGTCGTTTCCATTGAAACGTGACTCGATTTAGGAGGAGAAGTCATTGAGTACATAGTATTTCATAGCGACACAATTTCTGTGTTAATTATTCATGTGAGTGAGCGAGGGATGTAGTAAAGTGGGAACAATGCATCGGAAAGGAGATACTCGTATCCCAAAACTAAATCCTGTCGTTTCCATTGAAACGTGTTTCGATTTAGGAGGAGTAGTCATTGAGCACATAGTAATTCATAGCGACGCAATTTCTGTGTTAATTATTCATGTGAGGGAGCGAGGGATGTAGTAAAGTGGGAACAGTGCATCGGAAAGGAGATACTCGAATCCCAAAACTAAATCCTTTCGTTTCCATTGAAACATGACTCGATTTAGGAGGAGAAGTCATTGAGCACATAGTATTTCATAGCGACGCACTTTCTGTGTTAATTCGTCAATGTGAGAGAGCGAGCGTTGAGGTAAAGAATGAATAGTGCATCGGAAAGGAGTTACTCGTATCCCAAAACTAAATCCTGTCGTTTCCATTGAAACGTGACTCGATTTTGGAGGAGAAGTCATTGAGCACATAGTATTTCATAGCGACGCAATTTCTGTGTTAATTATTCATGTGAGGGAGCGAGGGATGTAGTAAAGTGTTAACAGTGCATCGGAAAGGAGATACTCGTATCCCAAAACTAAATCCTGTCGTTTCCATTGAAACGTGACTCGATTTAGGAGGAAAAGTCATTGAGCACATAGTATTTCATAGCGACGCAATTTCTGTGTTAATTATTCATGTGAGGGAGCGAGGGATGTAGTAAAGCGGGAACAGTGCATCGGAAGGGAGAAACTCGTATCCCAAAACTAAATCCTGTCGTTTCCATTGAAACGTGACTCGATTTAGGAGGAGAAGTCATTGAGCACATAGTATTTCATAGCGACGCAATTTCTGTGTTAATTCGTCAATGTGAGGGAGCGAATAATGTAGTAAAGTGGGAACAGTGCATCGGAAAGGAGTTACTCGTATCCCAAAACTAAATCCTGTCGTTTCCATTGAAACGTGACTCGATTTAGGAGGAGAAGTCATTGAGCACATAGTATTTCATAGCGACGCATTTTCTGTGTTAATTCGTCAATGTGAGGGAGCGAGCGTTGAGGTAAAGAATGAATAGTGCATCGGAAAGGAGTTACTCGTATCCCAAAACTAAATCCTGTCGTTTCCATTGAAACGTGACTCGATTTAGGAGGAGAAGTCATTGAGCACATAGTATTTCATAGCGACGCAATTTCTGTGTTAATTATTCATGTGAGGGGGCGAGGGATGTAGGAAAGTGGGAACAGTGCATCGGAAAGGAGATACTCGTATCCCAAAACTAAATCCTGTCGTTTCCATTGAAACGTGACTCGATTTAGGAGGAGAAGTCATTGAGCATATAGTATTTCATAGCGACGCAATTTCTGTGTTAATTATTCATGTGAGGGAGCGAGGGATGTAGTAAAGTGGGAACAGTGCATCGGAAAGGAGATACTCGTGTCCCAAAACTCAATCCTGTCGTTTCCATAGAAACGTTACACGATTTAGAAGGAGAAGTCATAGAACCCATCGTATTTCATAGCGATTCAATTTCTGTGTTAATTCGTCAATGTGAGGGAGCGAGCGTTGAGGTAAGGAATGAATAGTGCTTCGGAAAGGAGTTACTCGTATCCCAAAACTATATCCTGTCGTTTCCATTGAAACGAGACTCGATTTAGGAGGAGAAGTCATTGAGCACATAGTATTTCATAGCGACGCAATTTCTGTGTTAATTATTCATGTGAGGGAGCGAGGGATGTAGTAAAGTGGGAACAGTGCATCAGAAAGGAGATACTCGTATCCCAAAAATAAATCCTGTCGTTTCCATTGAAACGTGACTCGATTTAGGAGGAGAAGTCAATGAGCACATAGTGTTTCATAGCGACGCACTTTCTGTGTTAATTCGTCAATGTGAGAGAGCGAGCGTTGAGGTAAAGAATGAATAGTGCATCGGAAAAGAGTTACTCGTATCCCAAAACTAAATCCTGTCGTTTCCATTTAAACGTGACTCGATTTTGGAGGAGAAGTCATTGAGCACATAGTATTTCATAGCGACGCAATTTCTGTGTTAATTATTCATGTGAGGGAGCGAGGGATGTAGTAAAGTGTTAACAGTGCATCGGAAAGGAGGTACTCGTATCCCAAAACTAAATCCTGTCGATTCCATTGAAACGTGACTCGATTTAGGAGGAAAAGTCATTGAGCACATAGTATTTCATAGCGACGCAATTTCTGTGTTAATTATTCATGTGAGGGAGCGAGGGATGTAGTAAAGCGGGAACAGTGCATCGGAAGGGAGAAACTCGTATCCCAAAACTAAATCCTGTCGTTTCCATTGAAACGTGACTCGATTTAGGAGGAGAAGTCATTGAGCACATAGTATTTCATAGCGACGCAATTTCTGTGTTAATTCGTCAATGTGAGGGAGCGAATAATGTAGTAAAGTGGGAACAGTGCATCGGAAAGGAGTTACTCGTATCCCAAAACTAAATCCTGTCGTTTCCATTGAAACGTGACTCGATTTAGGAGGAGAAGTCATTGAGCACATAGTATTTCATAGCGACGCATTTTCTGTGTTAATTCGTCAATGTGAGGGAGCGAGCGTTGAGGTAAAGAATGAATAGTGCATCGGAAAGGAGTTACTCGTATCTCAAAACTAAATCCTGTCGTTTCCATAAAAACGTTACATGATCTAGAAGGAGAAGTCGTAGAACCCACAGTATTTCATAGCGACGCAATTTCTGTGTTAATTCGTCAATATGAGGGAGCGAGCGTTGAGGTAAAGAATGAATAGTGCATCGGAAAGGAGTTACTCGTATCCCAAAACTAAATCCTGTCGTTTCCATTGAAACGTGACTCGATTTAGGAGGAGGAGTCATTGAGCACATAGTATTTCATAGCGACGCAATTTCTGTGTTAATTATTCATGTGAGGGGGCGAGGGATGTAGGAAAGTGGGAACAGTGCATCGGAAAGGAGATACTCGTATCCCAAAACTAAATCCTGTCGTTTCCATTGAAACGTGACTCGATTTAGGAGGAGAAGTCATTGAGCATATAGTATTTCATAGCGACGCAATTTCTGTGTTAATTATTCATGTGAGGGAGCGAGGGATGTAGTAAAGTGGGAACAGTGCATCGGAAAGGAGATACTCGTGTCCCAAAACTCAATCCTGTCGTTTCCATAGAAACGTTACACGATTTAGAAGGAGAAGTCATAGAACCCATCGTATTTCATAGCGATTCAATTTCTGTGTTAATTCGTCAATGTGAGGGAGCGAGCGTTGAGGTAAGGAATGAATAGTGCATCGGAAAGGAGTTACTCGTATCCCAAAACTATATCCTGTCGTTTCCATTGAAACGTGACTCGATTTAGGAGGAGAAGTCATTGAGCACATAGTATTTCATAGCGACGCAATTTCTTTGTTTATTATTCATGTGAGGGAGCGAGGGATGTAGTAAAGTGGGAACAGTGCATCGGAAAGGAGATACTCGAATCCCAAAACTAAATCCTGTCGTTTCCATTGAAACGTGATTCGATTTACGAGGAGAAGTCATTGAGCACATAATATTTCATAGCGACGCAATTTCTGTGTTAATTATTCATGTGAGGGAGCGAGGGATGTAGTAAAGTGGGAACAGTGCATCAGAAAGGAGATACTCGTATCCCAAAAATAAATCCTGTCGTTTCCATTGAAACGTGACTCGATTTAGGAGGAGAAGTCAATGAGCACATAGTGTTTCATAGCGACGCAATTTCTGTGTTAATTATTCATGTGAGGGAGCGAGGGATGTAGTAAAGTGGGATCAGTGCATCGGAAAGGAGATACTCGAATCCCAAAACTAAATCCTGTCGTTTCCATTGAAACGTGACTCGATTTAGGAGGAGAAGTCTTTGAGCACATAGTATTTCATAGCGACACAATTTCTGTGTTAATTATTCATGTGAGGGAGCGAGGGATGTAGTAAAGTGGGAACAGTGCATCGGAAAGGAGATAATCGTATCCCAAAACTAAATCCTGTCGTTTCCATTGAAACGTGACTCGATTTAGGAGGAGAAGTCATTGAGCACATAGTATTTCATAGCGACGCAATTTCTGTGTTAATTCGTCAATGTGAGGGAGCGAATAATGTAGTAAAGTGGGAACAGTGCATCGGAAAGGAGTTACTCGTATCCCAAAACTAAATCCTGTCGTTTCCATTGAAACGTGACTCGATTTAGGAGGAGAAGTCATTGAGCACATAGTATTTCATAGCGACGCATTTTCTGTGTTAATTCGTCAATGTGAGGGAGCGAGCGTTGAGGTAAAGAATGAATAGTGCATCGGAAAGGAGTTACTCGTATCCCAAAACTAAATCCTGTCGTTTCCATTGAAACGTGACTCGATTTAGGAGGAGAAGTCATTGAGCACATAGTATTTCATAGCGACGCAATTTCTTTGTTTATTATTCATGTGAGGGAGCGAGGGATGTAGTAAAGTGGGAACAGTGCATCGGAAAGGAGATACTCGAATCCCAAAACTAAATCCTGTCGTTTCCATTGAAACGTGATTCGATTTACGAGGAGAAGTCATTGAGCACATAATATTTCATAGCGACGCAATTTCTGTGTTAATTATTCATGTGAGGGAGCGAGGGATGTAGTAAAGTGGGAACAGTGCATCAGAAAGGAGATACTCGTATCCCAAAAATAAATCCTGTCGTTTCCATTGAAACGTGACTCGATTTAGGAGGAGAAGTCAATGAGCACATAGTGTTTCATAGCGACGCAATTTCTGTGTTAATTATTCATGTGAGGGAGCGAGGGATGTAGTAAAGTGGGATCAGTGCATCGGAAAGGAGATACTCGAATCCCAAAACTAAATCCTGTCGTTTCCATTGAAACGTGACTCGATTTAGGAGGAGAAGTCTTTGAGCACATAGTATTTCATAGCGACACAATTTCTGTGTTAATTATTCATGTGAGGGAGCGAGGGATGTAGTAAAGTGGGAACAGTGCATCGGAAAGGAGATAATCGTATCCCAAAACTAAATCCTGTCGTTTCCATTGAAACGTGACTCGATTTAGGAGGAGAAGTCATTGAGCACATAGTATTTCATAGCGACGCAATTTCTGTGTTAATTCGTCAATGTGAGGGAGCGAATAATGTAGTAAAGTGGGAACAGTGCATCGGAAAGGAGTTACTCGTATCCCAAACCTAAATCCTGTCGTTTCCATTGAAACGTGACTCGATTTAGGAGGAGAAGTCATTGAGCACATAGTATTTCATAGCGACGCATTTTCTGTGTTAATTCGTCAATGTGAGGGAGCGAGCGTTGAGGTAAAGAATGAATAGTGCATCGGAAAGGAGTTACTCGTATCCCAAAACTAAATCCTGTCGTTTCCATTGAAACGTGACTCGATTTAGGAGGAGAAGTCATTGAGCACATAGTATTTCATAGCGACGCAATTTCTGTGTTAATTATTCATGTGAGGGGGCGAGGGATGTAGGAAAGTGGGAACAGTGCATCGGAAAGGAGATACTCGTATCCCAAAACTAAATCCTGTCGTTTCCATTGAAACGTGACTCGATTTAGGAGGAGAAGTCATTGAGCATATAGTATTTCATAGCGACGCAATTTCTGTGTTAATTATTCATGTGAGGGAGCGAGGGATGTAGTAAAGTGGGAACAGTGCATCGGAAAGGAGATACTCGTGTCCCAAAACTCAATCCTGTCGTTTCCATAGAAACGTTACACGATTTAGAAGGAGAAGTCATAGAACCCATCGTATTTCATAGCGATTCAATTTCTGTGTTAATTCGTCAATGTGAGGGAGCGAGCGTTGAGGTAAGGAATGAATAGTGCTTCGGAAAGGAGTTACTCGTATCCCAAAACTATATCCTGTCGTTTCCATTGAAACGTGACTCGATTTAGGAGGAGAAGTCATTGAGCACATAGTATTTCATAGCGACGCAATTTCTGTGTTAATTATTCATGTGAGGGAGCGAGGGATGTAGTAAAGTGGGAACAGTGCATCAGAAAGGAGATACTCGTATCCCAAAAATAAATCCTGTCGTTTCCATTGAAACGTGACTCGATTTAGGAGGAGAAGTCAATGAGCACATAGTGTTTCATAGCGACGCACTTTCTGTGTTAATTCGTCAATGTGAGAGAGCGAGCGTTGAGGTAAAGAATGAATAGTGCATCGGAAAAGAGTTACTCGTATCCCAAAACTAAATCCTGTCGTTTCCATTTAAACGTGACTCGATTTTGGAGGAGAAGTCATTGAGCACATAGTATTTCATAGCGACGCAATTTCTGTGTTAATTATTCATGTGAGGGAGCGAGGGATGTAGTAAAGTGTTAACAGTGCATCGGAAAGGAGATACTCGTATCCCAAAACTAAATCCTGTCGATTCCATTGAAACGTGACTCGATTTAGGAGGAAAAGTCATTGAGCACATAGTATTTCATAGCGACGCAATTTCTGTGTTAATTATTCATGTGAGGGAGCGAGGGATGTAGTAAAGCGGGAACAGTGCATCGGAAGGGAGAAACTCGTATCCCAAAACTAAATCCTGTCGTTTCCATTGAAACGTGACTCGATTTAGGAGGAGAAGTCATTGAGCACATAGTATTTCATAGCGACGCAATTTCTGTGTTAATTCGTCAATGTGAGGGAGCGAATAATGTAGTAAAGTGGGAACAGTGCATCGGAAAGGAGTTACTCGTATCCCAAAACTAAATCCTGTCGTTTCCATTGAAACGTGACTCGATTTAGGAGGAGAAGTCATTGAGCACATAGTATTTCATAGCGACGCATTTTCTGTGTTAATTCGTCAATGTGAGGGAGCGAGCGTTGAGGTAAAGAATGAATAGTGCATCGGAAAGGAGTTACTCGTATCTCAAAACTAAATCCTGTCGTTTCCATAAAAACGTTACATGATCTAGAAGGAGAAGTCGTAGAACCCACAGTATTTCATAGCGACGCAATTTCTGTGTTAATTCGTCAATATGAGGGAGCGAGCGTTGAGGTAAAGAATGAATAGTGCATCGGAAAGGAGTTACTCGTATCCCAAAACTAAATCCTGTCGTTTCCATTGAAACGTGACTCGATTTAGGAGGAGGAGTCATTGAGCACATAGTATTTCATAGCGACGCAATTTCTGTGTTAATTATTCATGTGAGGGGGCGAGGGATGTAGGAAAGTGGGAACAGTGCATCGGAAAGGAGATACTCGTATCCCAAAACTAAATCCTGTCGTTTCCATTGAAACGTGACTCGATTTAGGAGGAGAAGTCATTGAGCATATAGTATTTCATAGCGACGCAATTTCTGTGTTAATTATTCATGTGAGGGAGCGAGGGATGTAGTAAAGTGGGAACAGTGCATCGGAAAGGAGATACTCGAATCCCAAAACTAAATCCTGTCGTTTCCATTGAAACGTGACTCGATTTAGGAGGAGAAGTCATTGAGCACATAGTATTTCATAGCGACGCAATTTCTGTGTTAATTCGTCAATGTGAGGGAGCGAATAATGTAGTAAAGTGGGAACAGTGCATCGGAAAGGAGTTACTCGTATCCCAAAACTAAATCCTGTCGTTTCCATTGAAACGTGACTCGATTTAGGAGGAGAAGTCATTGAGCACATAGTATTTCATAGCGACGCATTTTCTGTGTTAATTCGTCAATGTGAGGGAGCGAGCGTTGAGGTAAAGAATGAATAGTGCATCGGAAAGGAGTTACTCGTATCCCAAAACTAAATCCTGTCGTTTCCATTGAAACGTGACTCGATTTAGGAGGAGAAGTCATTGAGCACATAGTATTTCATAGCGACGCAATTTCTTTGTTTATTATTCATGTGAGGGAGCGAGGGATGTAGTAAAGTGGGAACAGTGCATCGGAAAGGAGATACTCGAATCCCAAAACTAAATCCTGTCGTTTCCATTGAAACGTGATTCGATTTACGAGGAGAAGTCATTGAGCACATAATATTTCATAGCGACGCAATTTCTGTGTTAATTATTCATGTGAGGGAGCGAGGGATGTAGTAAAGTGGGAACAGTGCATCAGAAAGGAGATACTCGTATCCCAAAAATAAATCCTGTCGTTTCCATTGAAACGTGACTCGATTTAGGAGGAGAAGTCAATGAGCACATAGTGTTTCATAGCGACGCAATTTCTGTGTTAATTATTCATGTGAGGGAGCGAGGGATGTAGTAAAGTGGGATCAGTGCATCGGAAAGGAGATACTCGAATCCCAAAACTAAATCCTGTCGTTTCCATTGAAACGTGACTCGATTTAGGAGGAGAAGTCTTTGAGCACATAGTATTTCATAGCGACACAATTTCTGTGTTAATTATTCATGTGAGGGAGCGAGGGATGTAGTAAAGTGGGAACAGTGCATCGGAAAGGAGATAATCGTATCCCAAAACTAAATCCTGTCGTTTCCATTGAAACGTGACTCGATTTAGGAGGAGAAGTCATTGAGCACATAGTATTTCATAGCGACGCAATTTCTGTGTTAATTCGTCAATGTGAGGGAGCGAATAATGTAGTAAAGTGGGAACAGTGCATCGGAAAGGAGTTACTCGTATCCCAAACCTAAATCCTGTCGTTTCCATTGAAACGTGACTCGATTTAGGAGGAGAAGTCATTGAGCACATAGTATTTCATAGCGACGCATTTTCTGTGTTAATTCGTCAATGTGAGGGAGCGAGCGTTGAGGTAAAGAATGAATAGTGCATCGGAAAGGAGTTACTCGTATCCCAAAACTAAATCCTGTCGTTTCCATTGAAACGTGACTCGATTTAGGAGGAGAAGTCATTGAGCACATAGTATTTCATAGCGACGCAATTTCTGTGTTAATTATTCATGTGAGGGGGCGAGGGATGTAGGAAAGTGGGAACAGTGCATCGGAAAGGAGATACTCGTATCCCAAAACTAAATCCTGTCGTTTCCATTGAAACGTGACTCGATTTAGGAGGAGAAGTCATTGAGCATATAGTATTTCATAGCGACGCAATTTCTGTGTTAATTATTCATGTGAGGGAGCGAGGGATGTAGTAAAGTGGGAACAGTGCATCGGAAAGGAGATACTCGTGTCCCAAAACTCAATCCTGTCGTTTCCATAGAAACGTTACACGATTTAGAAGGAGAAGTCATAGAACCCATCGTATTTCATAGCGATTCAATTTCTGTGTTAATTCGTCAATGTGAGGGAGCGAGCGTTGAGGTAAGGAATGAATAGTGCTTCGGAAAGGAGTTACTCGTATCCCAAAACTATATCCTGTCGTTTCCATTGAAACGTGACTCGATTTAGGAGGAGAAGTCATTGAGCACATAGTATTTCATAGCGACGCAATTTCTGTGTTAATTATTCATGTGAGGGAGCGAGGGATGTAGTAAAGTGGGAACAGTGCATCAGAAAGGAGATACTCGTATCCCAAAAATAAATCCTGTCGTTTCCATTGAAACGTGACTCGATTTAGGAGGAGAAGTCAATGAGCACATAGTGTTTCATAGCGACGCACTTTCTGTGTTAATTCGTCAATGTGAGAGAGCGAGCGTTGAGGTAAAGAATGAATAGTGCATCGGAAAAGAGTTACTCGTATCCCAAAACTAAATCCTGTCGTTTCCATTTAAACGTGACTCGATTTTGGAGGAGAAGTCATTGAGCACATAGTATTTCATAGCGACGCAATTTCTGTGTTAATTATTCATGTGAGGGAGCGAGGGATGTAGTAAAGTGTTAACAGTGCATCGGAAAGGAGATACTCGTATCCCAAAACTAAATCCTGTCGATTCCATTGAAACGTGACTCGATTTAGGAGGAAAAGTCATTGAGCACATAGTATTTCATAGCGACGCAATTTCTGTGTTAATTATTCATGTGAGGGAGCGAGGGATGTAGTAAAGCGGGAACAGTGCATCGGAAGGGAGAAACTCGTATCCCAAAACTAAATCCTGTCGTTTCCATTGAAACGTGACTCGATTTAGGAGGAGAAGTCATTGAGCACATAGTATTTCATAGCGACGCAATTTCTGTGTTAATTCGTCAATGTGAGGGAGCGAATAATGTAGTAAAGTGGGAACAGTGCATCGGAAAGGAGTTACTCGTATCCCAAAACTAAATCCTGTCGTTTCCATTGAAACGTGACTCGATTTAGGAGGAGAAGTCATTGAGCACATAGTATTTCATAGCGACGCATTTTCTGTGTTAATTCGTCAATGTGAGGGAGCGAGCGTTGAGGTAAAGAATGAATAGTGCATCGGAAAGGAGTTACTCGTATCTCAAAACTAAATCCTGTCGTTTCCATAAAAACGTTACATGATCTAGAAGGAGAAGTCGTAGAACCCACAGTATTTCATAGCGACGCAATTTCTGTGTTAATTCGTCAATATGAGGGAGCGAGCGTTGAGGTAAAGAATGAATAGTGCATCGGAAAGGAGTTACTCGTATCCCAAAACTAAATCCTGTCGTTTCCATTGAAACGTGACTCGATTTAGGAGGAGGAGTCATTGAGCACATAGTATTTCATAGCGACGCAATTTCTGTGTTAATTATTCATGTGAGGGGGCGAGGGATGTAGGAAAGTGGGAACAGTGCATCGGAAAGGAGATACTCGTATCCCAAAACTAAATCCTGTCGTTTCCATTGAAACGTGACTCGATTTAGGAGGAGAAGTCATTGAGCATATAGTATTTCATAGCGACGCAATTTCTGTGTTAATTATTCATGTGAGGGAGCGAGGGATGTAGTAAAGTGGGAACAGTGCATCGGAAAGGAGATACTCGTGTCCCAAAACTCAATCCTGTCGTTTCCATAGAAACGTTACACGATTTAGAAGGAGAAGTCATAGAACCCATCGTATTTCATAGCGATTCAATTTCTGTGTTAATTCGTCAATGTGAGGGAGCGAGCGTTGAGGTAAGGAATGAATAGTGCATCGGAAAGGAGTTACTCGTATCCCAAAACTATATCCTGTCGTTTCCATTGAAACGTGACTCGATTTAGGAGGAGAAGTCATTGAGCACATAGTATTTCATAGCGACGCAATTTCTTTGTTTATTATTCATGTGAGGGAGCGAGGGATGTAGTAAAGTGGGAACAGTGCATCGGAAAGGAGATACTCGAATCCCAAAACTAAATCCTGTCGTTTCCATTGAAACGTGATTCGATTTACGAGGAGAAGTCATTGAGCACATAATATTTCATAGCGACGCAATTTCTGTGTTAATTATTCATGTGAGGGAGCGAGGGATGTAGTAAAGTGGGAACAGTGCATCAGAAAGGAGATACTCGTATCCCAAAAATAAATCCTGTCGTTTCCATTGAAACGTGACTCGATTTAGGAGGAGAAGTCAATGAGCACATAGTGTTTCATAGCGACGCAATTTCTGTGTTAATTATTCATGTGAGGGAGCGAGGGATGTAGTAAAGTGGGATCAGTGCATCGGAAAGGAGATACTCGAATCCCAAAACTAAATCCTGTCGTTTCCATTGAAACGTGACTCGATTTAGGAGGAGAAGTCTTTGAGCACATAGTATTTCATAGCGACACAATTTCTGTGTTAATTATTCATGTGAGGGAGCGAGGGATGTAGTAAAGTGGGAACAGTGCATCGGAAAGGAGATAATCGTATCCCAAAACTAAATCCTGTCGTTTCCATTGAAACGTGACTCGATTTAGGAGGAGAAGTCATTGAGCACATAGTATTTCATAGCGACGCAATTTCTGTGTTAATTATTCATGTGAGGGAGCGAGGGATGTAGTAAAGTGGGAACAGTGCATCGGATAGGAGATACTCGTGTCCCAAAACTCAATCCTGTCGTCTACATGGAAACGTTACACGATTTAGAAGGAGAAATCATAGAACCCATAGTATTTCTTAGCGACGCAATATCTGTGTTAATTCGTCAATGTGAGGGAGCGAGCGATGAGGTGAAGAATGAATAGTGCATTGGAAAGGAGTTACTCGTATCCCAAAACTAAATCCTGTCGTTTCCATTGGAACGTGACTCGATTTAGGAGGAGAAGTCATTGAGCACATAGTATATCATGGCGACGCAATTTCTGTGTTTATTATTAATGTGAGGGAGCGAGGGATGTAGTGAAGTGGGAACAGTGCATCGGAAAGTATATACTCGTTTCCCAAAACTCAATCCTTTCGTTTCCATAGAAACGTTACACGATTTAGAAGGAAAAGTCATAGAACCCATAGTATTTCATAGCGACGCAATTTCTGTGTTAATTCGTCAATGTGAGGGAGCGAGCGTTGAGGTAAAGAATGAATAGTGCTTCGGAAAGGAGTTACTGATAACCCAAAACTAAATCCTGTCGTTTCCATTGAAACGTGACTCGATTTAGGAGGAGAAGTCATTGAGCACATAGTATTTCATAGCGACGCAATTTCTGTGTTAATTCGTCAATGTGAGGGAGCGAGCGTTGTAGTAAAGAGTGAATAGTGCATCGGAAAGGAGTTACTCGTATCTCAAAACTAAATCCTGTCGTTTCCATAGAAACGTTACGCGATTTAGAAGGAGAAGTTATAGAACCCATAGTATTTCATAGCGACGCCATTTCTGTGTTAATTAGTCAATGTGAGGGAGCGAGCGTTGAGGTAAAGAATGAATAGTGCACCGGAAAGGAGTTACTCGTATCCCAAAACTAAATCCTGTCGTTTCCATTGAAACGTGACTCGATTTAGGAGGTGAAGTCATTGAGCACATAGTATTACATAGCGACGCAATTTCTGTGTTAATTATTCATGTGAGGGAGCGAGGGATGTAGTAAAGTGGGAACAGTGCATCGGAAAGGAGATACTCGTATACCAAAACTAAATCCTGTCGTTTCCATTGAAACGTGACTCGATTTAGGAGGAGAAGTCATGGAGCACATAGTATTTCATAGCGACGCAATTTCTGTGTTAATTATTCATGTGAGGGAGCGGGGGATGTAGTAAAGTGGGAACAGTGCATGGAAAGGAGATACTCGTGTCCCAAAACTCAATCCTGTCGTTTCCATAGAAACGTTACACGATTTTGAAGGAGAAGTCATAGAACCCATAGTATTTCATAGCGACGCAATTTCTGTGTTAATTCGTCAATGTGAGGGAGCGAGCGTTGAGGTAAAGATTGAATAGTGCATCAGAAAGGAGTTACTCGTATCCCAAAACTAAATCCTGTCGTTTCCATTGAAACGAGACTCGATTTAGGAGGAGAAGTCATAGAACCCATAGTATTTCATAGCGACGCAATTTCTGTGTTAATTCGTCAATGTGAGGGAGCGATCGTTGAGGTAAAGATTGAATAGTGCATCAGAAAGGAGTTACTCGTATCCCAAAACTAAATCCTGTCGTTTCCATTGAAATGTGACTCGATTTAGGAGGAGAAGTCATTGAGCTCATAGTATTTCATAGCGACGCAATTTCTGTGTTAATTATTCATGTGAGGGAGCAAGGGATGTAGTAAAGTGGGAACAGTGCATCGGAAAGGAGATACTCGAATCCCAAAACTAAATCGTGTCGTTTCCATTGAAACGTGACTCGATTTAGGAGGAGAAGTCATTGAGCACATAGTATTTCATAGCGACGCAATTTCTGTGTTAATTATTCATGTGAGGGAGCGAGGGATGTAGTAAAGTGGGAACAGTGCATCAGAGAGGAGATACTCGTATCCCAAAACTAAATCCTGTCGTTTCCATTGAAACGTGACTCGATTTACGAGGAGAAGTCATTGAGCTCATAGTATTTCATAGCGACGCAATTTCTGTGTTAATTATTCATGTGAGGGAGCGAGGGATGTAGTAAAGTGGGAACAGTGCATCAGAAAGTAGATACTCGTATCCCAAAACTAAATCCTGTCGTTTCCATTGAAACGTGACTCGATTTAGGAGGAGAAGTCAATGAGCACATAGTATTTCATAGCGACGCAATTTCTGTGTTAGTTATTCATGTGAGGGAGCGAGGGATGTAGTAAAGTGGGAACAGTGCATCGGAAAGGCGATACTCGAATCCCAAAACTGAATCCTGTCGTTTCCATTGAAACGTGACTCGATTTAGGAGGAGAAGTCTTTCAGCACATAGCATTTCATAGCGACACAATTTCTGTGTTAATTATTCATGTGAGGGAGCGAGGGATGTAGTAAAGTGGGAACAGTGCATCGGAAAGGAGATACTCGTATCCCAAAACTAATTCCTGTCGTTTCCATTGAAACGTGACTCGATTTAGGAGGAGAAGTCATTGAGCACATAGTATTTCATAGCGACGCAATTTCTGTGTTAATTATTCATGTGAGGGAGCGAGGGATGTAGTAAAGTGGGAACAGTGCATCGGAAAGGAGATACTCGTGTCCCAAAACTCAATCCTGTCGTTTCCATGGAAACGTTACACGATTTACAAGGAGAAGTCATAGAACCCATAGTATTTCTTAGCGACGCAATATCTGTGTTAATTCGTCAATGTGAGGGAGCGACCGTTGAGGTAAAGAATGAATAGTGCATCGGAAAGGAGTTACTCGTATCTCAAAACTAAATCCTGTCGTTTCCATAGAAACGTTACACGATTTAGAAGGAGAAGTCATAGAACCCATAGTATTTCATAGCGACGCAATTTCTGTGTTAATTCGTCAATGTGAGGGAGCGAGCGTTGAGGTAAAGAATGAATAGTGTTTCGGAAAGGAGTTACTCGTAACCCAAAACTAAATCCTGTCGTTTCCATTGAAACGTGACTCGATTTAGGAGGAGAAGTCATTGAGCACATAGTATTTCATAGCGACGCAATTTCTGTGTTAATTCGTCAATGTGAGGGAGCGAGCGTTGTAGTAAAGAGTGAATAGTGCATCGGAAAGGAGTTACTCGTATCTCAAAACTAAATCCTGTCGTTTCCATAGAAACGTTACGCGATTTAGAAGGAGAAGTCATAGAACCCATAGTATATCATAGCGACGCAATTTCTGTGTTAATTAGTCAATGTGAGGGAGCGAGCGTTGAGGTAAAGAATGAATAGTGCACCGGAAAGGAGTTACTCGTATCCCAAAACTAAATCCTGTCGTTTCCATTGAAACGTGACTCGATTTAGGAGGAGAAGTCATTGAGCACATAGTATTACATAGCGACGCAATTTCTGTGTTAATTATTCATGTGAGGGAGCGAGGGATGTAGTAAAGTGGGAACAGTGCATCGGAAAGGAGATACTCGTATACCAAAACTAAATCCTGTCGTTTCCATTGAAACGTGACTCGATTTAGGAGGAGAAGTCATGGAGCACATAGTATTTCATAGCGACGCAATTTCTGTGTTAATTATTCATGTGAGGGAGCGGGGGATGTAGTAAAGTGGGAACAGTGCATGGAAAGGAGATACTCGTGTCCCAAAACTCAATCCTGTCGTTTCCATAGAAACGTTACACGATTTTGATGGAGAAGTCATAGAACCCATAGTATTTCATAGCGACGCAATTTCTGTGTTATTTCGTCAATGTGAGGGAGCGAGCGTTGAGGTAAAGATTGAATAGTGCATCAGAAAGGAGTTACTCGTATCCCAAAACTAAATCCTGTCGTTTCCATTGAAACGAGACTCGATTTAGGAGGAGAAGTCACAGAACCCATAGTATTTCATAGCGACGCAATTTCTGTGTTAATTCGTCAATGTGAGGGAGCGAGCGTTGAGGTAAAGATTGAATAGTGCATCAGAAAGGAGTTACTGGTATCCCAAAACTAAATCCTGTCGTTTCCATTGAAACGTGACTCGATTTAGGAGGAGAAGTCATTGAGCACATAGTATTTCATAGCGACACAATTTCTGTGTTAATTATTCATGTGAGGGAGCAAGGAATGTAGTAAAGTGGGAACAGTGCATCGGAAAGGAGATACTCGAATCCCAAAACTAAATCCTGTCGTTTCCATTGAAACGTGACTCAATTTAGGAGGAGAAGTCATTGAGCACATAGTATTTCATAGCGACGCAATTTCTGTGTTAATTATTCATGTGAGGGAGCGAGGGATGTAGTAAAGTGGGAACAGTGCATCAGAAAGGAGATACTCGTATCCCAAAACTAAATCCTGTCGTTTCCATTGAAACGTGACTCGATTTACGAGGAGAAGTCATTGAGCTCATAGTATTTCATAGCGACGCAATTTCTGTGTTAATTATTCATGTGAGGGAGCGAGGGATGTAGTAAAGTGGGAACAGTGCATCAGAAAGGAGATACTCGTATCCCAAAACTAAATCCTGTCGTTTCCATTGAAACGCGACTCGATTTAGGAGGAGAAGTCAATGAGCACATAGTATTTCATAGCGACGCAATTTCTGTGTTAGTTATTCATGTGAGGGAGCGAGGGCTGTAGTAAAGTGGGAACAGTGCATCGGAAAGGCGATACTCGAATCCCAAAACTAAATCCTGTCGTTTCCATTGAAACGTGACTCGATTTAGGAGGAGAAGTCTTTGAGCACATAGTATTTCATAGCGACACAATTTCTGTGTTAATTATTCATGTGGGGGAGCGAGGGATGTAGTAAAGTGGGAACAGTGCATCGGAAAGGAGATACTCGTGTCCCAAAACTCAATCCTGTCGTTTCCATGGAAACGTTACACGATTTAGAAGGAGAAGTCATAGAACCCATAGTATTTCTTAGCGACGTAATATCTGTGTTAATTCGTCAATGTGAGGGAGCGAGCGATGAGGTGAAGGATGAATAGTGCATTGGAAAGGAGTTACTCGTATCCCAAAACTAAATCCTGTCGTTTCCATTGAAACGTGACTCGATTTAGGAGGAGAAGTCATTGAGCACATAGTATTTCATGGCGACGCAATTTCTGTGTTAATTATTCATGTGAGGGAGCGAGGGATGTAGTAAAGTGGGAACAGTGCATCGGAAAGGATATACTCGTGTCCCAAAACTCAATCCTGTCGTTTCCATAGAAACGTTACACGATTTACAAGAAGAAGTCATAGAACACATAGTATTTCATAGCGACGAAATTTCTGTGTTAATTCGTCAATGTGAGGGAGCGAGCGTTGAGGTAAAGAATGAATAGTGCATCGGAAAGGAGTTACTCGTATCTCAAAACTAAATCCTGTCGTTTCCATAGAAACGTTACACGATTTAGAAGTAGAAGTCATAGAACCCATAGTATTTCATAGCGACGCAATTTCTGTGTTAATTCGTCAATGTGAGGGAGCGAGCGTTGAGGTAAAGAATGAATAGTGCATCAGAAAGGAGTTACTCGTATCCCAAAATTAAATCCTGTCGTTTCCATTGAAACGTGACTCGATTTAGGAGGAGAAGTCATTGAGCACATAGAATTTCATAGCGACGCAATTTCTGTGTTAATTATTCATGTGAGGGAGCGAGGGATGTAGTAAAGTGGGAACAGTGCATCGGAAAGGAGTTACTCGTATCCCAAAACTAAATCCTGTCGTTTCCATTGAAACGTGACTCGATTTAGGAGGAGAAGTCATGGAGAACATAGTATTTCATAGCGACGCAATTTCTGTGTTAATTATTCATGTGAGGGAGCGAGGGATGTAGTAAAGTGGGAACAGTGCATCGGAAAGGAGATACTCGTGTCCCAAAACTCAATCCTGTCGTTTCCATTGAAACGTTACACGATTTTGAAGGAGAAGTCATAGAACCCATAGTATTTCATAGCGACGCAATTTCTGTGTTAATTAGTCAATGTGAGGGAGCGAGCGTTGAGGTAAAGATTGAATAGTGCATCAGAAAGGAGTTACTCGTATCCCAAAACTAAATCCTGTCGTTTCCATTGAAACGAGACTCGATTTAGGAGGAGAAGCTATAGAACCCATAGTATTTCATAGCGACGCAATTTCTGTGTTAATTCGTCAATGTGAGGGAGCGAGCGTTGAGGTAAAGATTGAATAGTGCATCAGAAAGGAGTTACTCGTATCCCAAAACTAAATCCTGTCGTTTCCATTGAAACGTGACTCGATTTAGGAGGAGAAGTCATTGAGCACATAGTATTTCATAGCGACGCAATTTCTGTGTTAATTATTCATGTGAGGGAGCAAGGGATGTAGTAAAGTGGGAACAGTGCATCGGAAAGGAGATACTCGAATCCCAAAACTAAATCCTGTCGTTTCCATTGAAACGTGACTCGATTTAGGAGGAGAAGTCATTGAGCACATAGTATTTCATAGCGACGCAATTTCTGTGTTAATTATTCATGTGAGGGAGCGAGGGATGTAGTAAAGTGGGAACAGTGCATCAGAAAGGAGATACTCGTATCCCAAAACTAAATCCTGTCGTTTCAATTGAAACGTGACTCGATTTACGAGGAGAAGTCATTGAGCTCATAGTATTTCATAGCGACGCAATTTCTGTGTTAATTATTCATGTGAGGGAGCGAGGGATGTAGTAAAGTGGGAACAGTGCATCAGAAAGGAGATACTCGTATCCCAAAACTAAATCCTGTCGTTTCCATTGAAACGTGACTCGATTTAGGAGGAGAAGTCAATGAGCACATAGTATTTCATAGCGACGCAATTTCGGTGTTAGTTATTCATGTGAGGGAGCGAGGGATGTAGTAAAGTGGGAACAGTGCATCGGAAAGGCGATACTCGAATCCCAAAACTAAATCCTGTCGTTTCCATTGAAACGTGACTCGATTTAGGAGGAGAAGTCTTTGAGCACATAGTATTTCATAGCGACACAATTTCTGTGTTAGTTATTCATGTGAGGGAGCGAGGGATGTAGTAAAGTGGGAACAGTGCATCGGAAAGGAGATACTCGTATCCCAAAACTAATTCCTGTCGTTTCCATTGAAACGTGACTCGATTTAGGAGGAGAAGTCATTGAGCACATAGTATTTCATAGCGACGCAATTTCTGTGTTAATTATTCATGTGAGGGAGCGAGGGATGTAGTAAAGTGGGAACAGTGCATCGGAAAGGAGATACTCGTGTCCCAAAACTCAATCCTGTCGTTTCCATGGAAACGTTACACGATTTAGAAGGAGAAGTCGTAGAACCCATAGTATTTCTTAGCGACGCAATATCTGTGTTAATTCGTCAATGTGAGGGAGCGAGCGATGAGGTGAAGAATGAATAGTGCATTGGAAAGGAGTTATTCGTATCCCAAAACTAAATCCTGTCGTTTCCATTGAAACGTGACTCGATTTAGGAGGAGAAGTCATTGAGCACATAGTATTTCATGGCGACGCAATTTCTGTGTTAATTATTCATGTGAGGGAGCGAGGGATGTAGTAAAGTGGGAACAGTGCATCGGAAAGGATATACTCGTGTCCCAAAACTCAATCCTGTCGTTTCCATAGAAACGTTACACGATTTAGAAGAAGAAGTCATAGAACACATAGTATTTCATAGCGACGCAATTTCTGTGTTAATTCGTCAATGTGAGGGAGCGAGCGTTGAGGTAAAGAATGAATAGTGCATCGGAAAGGAGTTACTCGTATCTCAAAACTAAATCCTGTCGTTTCCATAGAAACGTTACACGATTTAGAAGGAGAAGTCATAGAACCCATAGTATTTCATAGCGACGCAATTTCTGTGTTAATTCGTCAATGTGAGGGAGCGAGCGTTGAGGTAAAGAATGAATAGTGAATCGGAAAGGAGTTACTCGTATCCCAAAACTAAATCCTGTCGTTTCCATTGAAACGTGACTCGATTTAGGAGGAGAAGTCACTGAGCACATAGTATTTCATAGCGACGCAATTTCTGTGTTAATTATTCATGTGAGGGAGCGAGGGATGTAGTAAAGTGGGAACAGTGCATCGGAAAGGAGTTACTCGTATCCCAAAACTAAATCCTGTCGTTTCCATTGAAACGTGACTCGATTTAGGAGGAGAAGTCATGGAGAACATAGTATTTCATAGCGACGCAATTTCTGTGTTAATTATTCATGTGAGGGAGCGAGGGATGTAGTAAAGTGGGAACAGTGCATCGGAAAGGAGATACTCGTGTCCCAAAACTCAATCCTGTCGTTTCCATTGAAACGTTACACTATTTTGAAGGAGAAGTCATAGAACCCATAGTATTTCATAGCGACGCAATTTCTGTGTTAATTAGTCAATGTGAGGGAGCGAGCGTTGAGGTAAAAATTGAATAGTGCATCAGAAAGGAGTTACTCGTATCCCAAAACTAAATCCTGTCGTTTCCATTGAAACGAGACTCGATTTAGGAGGAGAAGTCATAGAACCCATAGTATTTCATAGCGACGCAATTTCTGTGTTAATTCGTCAATGTGAGGGAGCGAGCGTTGAGGTAAAGATTGAATAGTGCATCAGAAAGGAGTTACTCGTATCCCAAAACTAAATCCTGTCGTTTCCATTGAAACGTGACTCGATTTAGGAGGAGAAGTCATTGAGCACATAGTATTTCATAGCGACGCAATTTCTGTGTTAATTATTCATGTGAGGGAGCAAGGGATGTAGTAAAGTGGGAACAGTGCATCGGAAAGGAGATACTCGAATCCCAAAACTAAATCCTGTCGTTTCCATTGAAACGTGACTCAATTTAGGAGGAGAAGTCATTGAGCACATAGTATTTCATAGCGACGCAATTTCTGTGTTAATTATTCATGTGAGGGAGCGAGGGATGTAGTAAAGTGGGAACAGTGCATCAGAAAGGAGATACTCGTATCCCAAAACTAAATCCTGTCGTTTCCATTGAAACGTGACTCGATTTACGAGGAGACGTCATTGAGCTCATAGTATTTCATAGCGACGCAATTTCTGTGTTAATTATTCATGTGAGGGAGCGAGGGATGTAGTAAAGTGGGAACAGTGCATCAGAAAGGAGATACTCGTATCCCAAAACTAAATCCTGTCGTTTCCATTGAAACGTGACTCGATTTAGGAGGAGAAGTCAATGAGCACATAGTATTTCATAGCGACGCAATTTCTGTGTTAGTTATTCATGTGAGGGAGCGAGGGATGTAGTAAAGTGGGAACAGTGCATCGGAAAGGCGATACTCGAATCCCAAAACTAAATCCTGTCGTTTCCATTGAAACGTGACTCGATTTAGGAGGAGAAGTCTTTGAGCACATAGTATTTCATAGCGACACAATTTCTGTGTTAATTATTCATGTGAGGGAGCGAGGGATGTAGTAAAGTGGGAACAGTGCATCGGAAAGGAGATACTCGTATCCCAAAACTAATTCCTGTCGTTTCCATTGAAACGTGACTCGATTTAGGAGGAGAAGTCATTGAGCACATAGTATTTCATAGCGACGCAATTTCTGTGTTAATTATTCATGTGAGGGAGCGAGGGATGTAGTAAAGTGGGAACAGTGCATCGGAAAGGAGATACTCGTGTCCCAAAACTCAATCCTGTCGTTTCCATGGAAACGTTACACGATTTAGAAGGAGAAGTCGTAGAACCCATAGTATTTCTTAGCGACGCAATATCTGTGTTAATTCGTCAATGTGAGGGAGCGAGCGATGAGGTGAAGAATGAATAGTGCATTGGAAAGGAGTTATTCGTATCCCAAAACTAAATCCTGTCGTTTCCATTGAAACGTGACTCGATTTAGGAGGAGAAGTCATTGAGCACATAGTATTTCATGGCGACGCAATTTCTGTGTTAATTATTCATGTGAGGGAGCGAGGGATGTAGTAAAGTGGGAACAGTGCATCGGAAAGGATATACTCGTGTCCCAAAACTCAATCCTGTCGTTTCCATAGAAACGTTACACGATTTAGAAGAAGAAGTCATGCAACACATAGTATTTCATAGCGACGCAATTTCTGTGTTAATTCGTCAATGTGAGGGAGCTAGCGTTGAGGTAAAGAATGAATAGTGCATCGGAAAGGAGTTACTCGTATCTCAAAACTAAATCCTGTCGTTTCCATAGAAACGTTACACGATTTAGAAGGAGAAGTCATAGAACCCATAGTATTTCATAGCGACGCAATTTCTGTGTTAATTCGTCAATGTGAGGGAGCGAGCGTTGAGGTAAAGAATGAATAGTGCATCGGAAAGGAGTTACTCGTATCCCAAAACTAAATCCTGTCGTTTCCATTGTAACGTGACTCGATTTAGGAGGAGAAGTCATTGAGCACATAGTATTTCATAGCGACGCAATTTCTGTGTTAATTATTCATGTGAGGGAGCGAGGGATGTAGTAAAGTGGGAACAGTGCATCGGAAAGGAGTTACTCGTATCCCAAAACTAAATCCTGTCGTTTCCATTGAAACGTGACTCGAATTAGGAAAAGAAGTCATTGAGCACATAGTATTTCATAGCGACGCAATTTCTGTGTTAATTATTCATGTGAGGGAGCGAGGGATGTAGTAAAGTGGGAACAGTGCATCGGAAAGGAGATACTCGTGTCCCAAAACTCAATCCTGTCGTTTCCATTGAAACGTTACACGATTTTGAAGGAGAAGTCATAGAACCCATAGTATTTCATAGCGACGCAATTTCTGTGTAAATTCGTCATTGTGAGGGAGCGAGCGTTGAGGTAAAGATTGAATAGTGCATCAGAAAGGAGTTACTCGTATCCCAAAACTAAATCCTGTCGTTTCCATTGAAACGTGACTCGATTTAGGAGGAGAAGTCATTGAGCACATAGTATTTCATAGCGACGCACTTTCTGTGTTCATTCGTCAATGTGAGAGAGCGAGCGTTGAGGTAAAGAATGAATAGTGCATCGGAAAGGAGTTACTCGTATCCCAAAACTAAATCCTGTCGTTTCCATTGAAACGTGACTCGATTTTGGAGGAGAAGTCATTGAGCACATAGTATTTCATAGCGACGCAATTACTGTGTTAATTATTCATGTGAGGGAGCGAGGGATGTAGTAAAGTGTTAACAGTGCATCGGAAAGGAGATACTCGTATCCCAAAACTAAATCCTGTCGTTTCCATTGAAACGTGACTCGATTTAGGAGGAAAAGTCATTGAGCACATAGTATTTCATAGCGACGCAATTTCTGTGTTAATTATTCATGTGAGGGAGCGAGGGATGTAGTAAAGCGGGAACAGTGCATCGGAAGGGAGAAACTCGTATCCCAAAACTAAATCCTGTCGTTTCCATTGAAACGTGACTCGATTTAGGAGGAGAAGTCATTGAGCACATAGTATTTCATAGCGACGCAATTTCTGTGTTAATTCGTCAATGTGAGGGAGCGAATGATGTAGTAAAGTGGGAACAGTGCATCGGAAAGGAGTTACTCGTATCCCAAAACTAAATCCTGTCGTTTCCATTGAAACGTGACTCGATTTAGGAGGAGAAGTCATTGAGCACATAGTATTTCATAGCGACGCATTTTCTGTGTTAATTCGTCAATGTGAGGGAGAGAGCGTTGAGGTAAAGAATGAATAGTGCATCGGAAAGGAGTTACTCGTATCTCAAAACTAAATCCTGTCGTTTCCATAGAAACGTTACATGATCTAGAAGGAGAAGTCATAGATCCCACAGTATTTCATAGCGACGCAATTTCTGTGTTAATTCGTCAATATGAGGGAGCGAGCGTTGAGGTAAAGAATGAATAGTGCATCGGAAAGGAGTTACTCGTATCCCAAAACTAAATCCTGTCGTTTCCATTGAAACGTGACTCGATTTAGGAGGAGAAGTCATTGAGCACATAGTATTTCATAGCGACGCAATTTCTGTGTTAATTATTCATGTGAGGGGGCGAGGGATGTAGGAAAGTGGGAACAGTGCATCGGAAAGGAGATACTCGTATCCCAAATCTAAATCCTGTCGTTTCCATTGAAACGTGACTCGATTTAGGAAGAGAAGTCATTGAGCACATAGTATTTCATAGCGACGCAATTTCTGTGTTAATTATTCATGTGAGGGAGCGAGGGATGTAGTAAAGTGGGAACAGTGCATCGGAAAGGAGATACTCGTGTCCCAAAACCCAATCCTGTCGTTTCCATAGAAACGTTACACGATTTAGAAGGAGAAGTCATAGAACCCATCGTATTTCATAGCGACGCAATTTCTGTGTTAATTCGTCAATGTGAGGGAGCGAGCGTTGAGGTAAGGAATGAATAGTGCATCGGAAAGGAGTTACTCGTATCCCAAAACTATATCCTGTCGTTTCCATTGAAACGTGACTCGATTTAGGAGGAGAAGACATTGAGCACATAGTATTTCATAGCGACGCAATTTCTTTGTTTATTATTCATGTGAGGGAGCGAGGGATGTAGTAAAGTGGGAACAGTGCATCAGAAAGGAGATACTCGTATCCCAAAAATAAATCCTGTCGTATCCATTGAAACGTGACTCGATTTAGGAGGAGAAGTCAATGAGCACATAGTATTTCATAGCGACGCAAATTCTGTGTTAATTATTCATGTGAGGGAGCGAGGGATGTAGTAAAGTGGGATCAGTGCATCGGAAAGGAGATACTCGAATCCCAAAACTAAATCCTGTCGTTTCCATTGAAACGTGACTCGATTTAGGAGGAGAAGTCTTTGAGCACATAGTATTTCATAGCGACACAATTTCTGTGTTAATTATTCATGTGAGGGAGCGAGGGATGTAGTAAAGTGGGAACAGTGCATCGGAAAGGAGATACTCGTATCCCAAAACTAAATCCTGTCGTTTCCATTGAAACGTGACTCGATTTAGGAGGAGAAGTCATTGAGCACATAGTATTTCATAGCGACGCAATTTCTGTGTTAATTATTCATGTGAGGGAGCGAGGGATGTAGTAAAGTGGGAACAGTGCGTCTGAAAGGAGATACTCGTGTCCCAAAACTCAATCCTGACGTCTCCATGGAAACGTTACACGATTTAGAAGGAGAAATCACAGAACCCATAGTATTTCATAGCGACGCAATTTCTGTGTTAATTCGTCAATGTGAGGGAGCGAGCGTTGAGGTAAAGAATGAATAGTGCTTCGGAAAGGAGATACTCGTAACCCAAAACTAATTCCTGTCGTTTCCATTGACACGTGACTCGATTTAGGACGAGAAGTCATTAAGCACATAGTATTTCATAGCGACGCAATTTCTGTGTTAATTCGTCAATGTGAGGGAGCGAGCGTTGTAGTAAAGAGTGAATAGTGCATCGGAAAGGAGTTACTCGTATCTCAAAACTAAATCCTGTCGTTTCCATAGAAACGTTACGCGATTTAGAAGGAGAAGTCATAGAACCCATAGTATTTCATAGCGACGCAATTTCTGTGTTAATTAGTCAATGTGAGGGAGCGAGCGTTGAGGTAAAGAATGAATAGTGCACCGGAAAGGAGTTACTCGTATCCCAAAACTAAATCCTGTCGTTTCCATTGAAACGTGACTCGATTTAGGAGGAGAAGTCATTGAGCACATAGTATTACATAGCGACGCAATTTCTGTGTTAATTATTCATGTGAGGGAGCGAGGGATGTAGTAAAGTGGGAACAGTGCATCGGAAAGGAGATACTCGTATACCAAAACTAAATCCTGTCGTTTCCATTGAAACGTGACTCGATTTAGGAGGAGAAGTCATGGAGCACATAGTATTTCATAGCGACGCAATTTCTGTGTTAATTATTCATGTGAGGGAGCGGGGGATGTAGTAAAGTGGGAACAGTGCATCGGAAAGGAGATACTCGTGTCCCAAAACTCAATCCTGCCGTTTCCATAGAAACGTTACACGATTTTGAAGGAGAAGTCATAGAACCCATAGTATTTCATAGCGACGCAATTTCTGTGTTAATTCGTCAATGTGAGGGAGCGAGCGTTGAGGTAAAGATTGAATAGTGCATCAGAAAGGAGTTACTCATATCCCAAAACTAAATCCTGTCGTTTCCATTGAAACGAGACTCGATTTAGGAGAAGAAGTCATAGAACCCATAGTATTTCATAGCGACGCAATTTCTGTGTTAATTCGTCAATGTGAGGGAGCGAGCGTTGAGGTAAAGATTGAATAGTGCATCAGAAAGGAGTTACTCGTATCCCAAAACTAAATCCTGTCGTTTCCATTGAAACGTGACTCCATTTAGGAGGAGAAGTCATTGAGCACATAGTATTTCATAGCGACGCAATTTCTGTGTTAATTATTCATGTGAGGGAGCAAGGTATGTAGTAAAGTGGGAACAGTGCATCGGAAAGGAGATACTCGAATCCCAAAACTAAATCCTGTCGTTTCCATTGAAACGTGACTCGATTTAGGAGGAGAAGTCATTGAGCACATAGTATTTTATAGCGACGCAATTTCTGTGTTAATTATTCATGTGAGGGAGCGAGGGATGTAGTAATGTGGGAACAATGCATCGGAAAGGAGATGCTCGTATCCCAAAACTAAATCCTGTTGTTCCCATTGAAACGTGACTCGATTTAGGAGGAGAAGTCATTGAGCACATAGTATTTCATAGCGACGCAATTTCTGTGTTAATTATTCATGTGAGGGAGCGAGGGATGTAGTAAAGTGGGAACAGTGCATCGGAAAGGAGATACTCGTGTCCCAAAACTCAATCCTGTCGTTTCCATGGGAACGTTACACGATTTAGAAGGAGAAGTCATAGAACCCATAGTATTTCTTAGCGACGCAATATCTGTGTTAATTCGTCAATGTGAGGGAGCGAACGATGAGGTGAAGAATGAATAGTGCATTGGAAAGGAGTTACTCGTATCCCAAAACTAAATCCTGTCGTTTCCATTGAAACGTGACTCGATTTAGGAGGAGAAGTCATTGAGCACATAGTATTTCATGGCGACGCAATTTCTGTGTTTATTATTAATGTGAGGGAGCGAGGGATGTAGTAAAGTGGGAACAGTGCATCGGAAAGGATATACTCGTGTCCCAAAACTCAATCCTTTCGTTTCCATAGAAACGTTACACGATTTAGAAGGAGAAGTCATAGAACCCATAGTATTTCATAGCGACGCAATTTCTGTGTTAATTAGTCAATGTGAGGGAGCGAGCGTTGAGGTAAAGAATGAATAGTGCATCGGAAAGGAGTTACTCGTATCCCAAAACTAAATCCTGTCGTTTCCATTGAAACGTGACTCGATTTAGGAGGAGAAATCATTGAGCACATAGTATTTCATAGCGACGCAATTTCTGTGTTAATTATTCATGTGAGGGAGCGAGGGATGTAGTAAGGTGGGAACAGTGCATCGGAAAGGAGATACTCGTATTCCAAAACTAAATCCTGTCGTTTCCCTTGAAACGTGACTCGATTTAGGAGGAGAAGTCATGGAGCACATAGTATTTCATAGAGACGCAATTTCTGTGTTAATTATTCAGGTGAGGGAGCGAGGGATGTAGTAAAGTGGGAACAGTGCATCGGAAAGGAGATACTCGTGTCCCAAAACTCAATCCTGTCGTTTCCATAGAAACGTTACACGATTTTGAAGGAGAAGTCATAGAACCCATAGTATTTCATAGCGACGCAATTTCTGTGTTAATTCGTCAATGTGAGGGAGCGAGAGTTGAGGTAAAGATTGAATAGTGCATCAGAAAGGAGTTACTCGTATCCCAAAACTAAATCCTGTCGTTTCCATTGAAACGAGACTCGATTTAGGAGGAGAAGTCATAGAACCCATAGTATTTCATAGCGACGCAATTTCTGTGTTAATTCGTCAATGTGAGGGAGCGAGCGTTGAGGTAAAAATTGAATAGTGCATCAGAAAGGAGTTACTCGTATCCCAAAACTAAATCCTGTCGTTTCCATTGAAACGTGACTCGATTTAGGAGGAGAAGTCATTGAGCACATAGTATTTCATAGCGACGCAATTTCTGTGTTAATTCGTCAATGTGAGGGAGCGAGCGTTGTAGTAAAGAATGAATAGTGCATCGGAAAGGAGTTACTCGTATCTCAAAACTAAATCCTGTCGTTTCCATAGAAACGTTACGCGATTTAGGAGGAGAAGTCATAGAACCCATAGTATTTCATAGCGACGCAATTTCTGTGTTAATTAGTCAATGTGAGGGAGCGAGCGTTGAGGTAAAGAATGAATAGTGCATCGGAAAGGAGTTACTCGTATCCCAAAACTAAATCCTGTCTTTTCCATTGAAACGTGACTCGATTTAGGAGGAGAAGTCATTGGGCACATAGTATTTCATAGCGACGCAATTTCTGTGTTAATTATTCATGTGAGGGAGCGAGGGATGTAGTAAAGTGGGAACAGTGCATCGGAAAGGAGATACTCGTATCCCAAAACTAAATCCTGTCGTTTCCATTGAAACGTGACTCGATTTAGGAGGAGAAGTCATGGAGAACATAGTATTTCATAGCGACGCAATTTCTGTGTTAATTATTCATGTGAGGGAGCGAGGGATGTAGTAAAGTGGGAACAGTGCTTCGGAAAGGAGATACTCGTGTCCCAAAACTCAATCCTGTCGTTTCCATAGAAACGTTACACGATTTTGAAGGAGAAGTCATAGAACCCATAGTATTTCATAGCGACGCAATTTCTGTGTTAATTCGTCAATGTGAGGGAGCGAGCGTTGAGGTAAAGATTGAATAGTGCATCAGAAAGGAGTTACTCGTATCCCAAAACTAAATCCTATCGTTTCCATTGAAACGAGACTCGATTTAGGAGGAGAAGTCATAGAACCCATAGTATTTCATAGCGACGCAATTTCTGCGTTAATTCGTCAATGTGAGGGAGCGAGCGTTGAGGTAAAGATTGAATAGTGCATCAGAAAGGAGTTACTCGTATCCCAAAACTAAATCCTGTCGTTTCCATTGAAACGTGACTCGATTTAGGAGGAGAAGTCATTGAGCACATAGTATTTCATAGCGACGCAATTTTTGTGTTAATTATTCATGTGAGGGAGCGAGGGATGTAGTAAAGTGGGAACAATGCATCGGAAAGGGGATGCTCGTATCCCAAAACTAAATCCTGTCGTTTCCATTGAAACGTGAATCGATTTAGGAGGACAAGTCATTGAGCACATAGTATTTCATAGCGACGCAATATCTGTGTTAATTATTCATGTGAGGGAGCGAGGGATGTAGTAAAGTGGGAACAGTGCATCGGAAAGGAGATACTCGTATCCCAAAAACTAAATCCTGTCGTTTCCATTGATACGTGACTCGATTTAGGAGGAGAAGTCATTGAGCACATAGTAATTCATAGCGACGCAATTTCTGTGTTAATTATTCATGTGAGGGAGCGAGGGATGTAGTAAAGTGGGAACAATGCATCGGAAAGGAGATGCTCGTATCCCAAAACTAAATCCTGTCGTTTCCATTGAAACGTGACTCGATTTAGGAGGACAAGTCATTGAGCACATAGTATTTCATAGCGACGCAATATCTGTGTTAATTATTCATGTGAGGGAGCGAGGGATGTAGTAAAGTGGGAACAGTGCAACGGAAAGGAGATACTCGTATCCCAAAAACTAAATCCTGTCGTTTCCATTGATACGTGACTCGATTTAGGAGGAGAAGTCATTGAGCACATAGTAATTCATAGCGACGCAATATCTGTGTTAATTATTCATGTGAGGGAGCGAGGGATGTAGTAAAGTGGGAACAGTGCATCGGAAAGGAGATACTCGAATCCCAAAACTAAATCCTGTCCTTTCCATTGAAACTTGACTCGATTTAGGAAGAGAAGTCATTGAGCACATAGTATTTTATAGCGACGCAATTTCTGTGTTAATTCGTCAATGTGAGGGAGCGAGCGTTGAGGTAAAGAATGAATAGTGCATCGGAAAGGAGTTACTCGTATCCCAAAACTAAATCCTGTCGTTTCCATTGAAATGTGACTCGATTTAGGAGGAGAAGTCATTGAGCACATAGTATTTCATAGCGACGCAATTTCTGTGTTAATTATTCATGTGAGGGAGCGAGGGATGTAGTAAAGCGGGAACAGTGCATCGGAAAGGAGATACTCGTATCCCAAAACTAAATCCTGTCGTTTCCATTGAAACGTGACTCGATTTAGGAGGAGAAGTCATGGAGCACATAGTATTTCATAGCGACGCAATTTCTGTGTTAATTATTCATGTGAGGGAGCGAGGGATGTAGTAAAGTGGGAACAGTGCATCGGAAAGGAGATACTCGTGTCCTAAAACTCAATCCTGTCGATTCCATAGAAACGTTACACGATTTTGAAGGAGAAGTCATAGAACCCATAGTATTTCATAGCGACGCAATTTCTGTGTTAATTCGTCAATGTGAGGGAGCGAGCGTTGAGGTAAAGATTGAATAGTGCATCAGAAAGGAGTTACTCGTATCCCAAAACCAAATCCTGTCGTTTCCATTGAAACGAGACTCGATTTAGGAGGAGAAGTCATAGAACCCATAGTATTTCATAGCGACGCAATTTCTGTGTTAATTCGTCAATGTGAGGGAGCGAGCGTTGAGGTAAAGATTGAATAGTGCATCAGAAAGGAGTTACTCCAATCCCAAAACTAAATCCTGTCATTTCCATTGAAACGTGACTCGATTTAGGAGGAGAAGTCATTGAGCACATAGTATTTCATAGCGACGCAATTTCTGTGTTAATTATTCATGTGAGGGAGCAAGGGATGTAGTAAAGTGGGAACAGTGCATCGGAAAGGAGATACTCGAATCCCAAAACTAAATCCTGTCGTTTCCATTGAAACGTGACTCGATTTAGGAGGAGAAGTCATTGAGCACATAGTATTTCATAGCGACGCAATTTCTGTGTTAATTATTCATGTGAGGGAGCGAGGGATGTAGTAAAGTGGGAACAGTGCATCAGAAAGGAGATACTCATATCCCAAAACTAAATCCTGTCGTTTCCATTGAAACTTGACTCGATTTAGGAGGAGAAGTCATTGAGTACATAGTATTTCATAGCGACGCAATTTCTGTGTTAATTATTCATGTGAGGGAGCGAGGGATGTAGTAAAGTGGGAACAATGCATCGGAAAGGAGATGCTCGTATCCCAAAACTAAATCCTGTCGTTTCCATTGAAACGTGACTCGATTTAGGAGGACAAGTCATTGAGCACATAGTATTTCATAGCGACGCAATATCTGTGTTAATTATTCATGTGAGGGAGCGAGGGATGTAGTAAAGTGGGAACAGTGCAACGGAAAGGAGATACTCGTATCCCAAAAACTAAATCCTGTCGTTTCCATTGATACGTGACTCGATTTAGGAGGAGAAGTCATTGAGCACATAGTATTTCATAGCGACGCAATTTCTGTGTTGATTATTCATGTGAGGGAGCGAGGGATGTAGTAAAGTGGGAACAGTGCATCGGAAGGGAGATACTCGTATCCCAAAACTAAATCCTGTCGTTTCCATTGAAACGTGACTCGATTTAGGAGGAGAAGTCATTGAGCACATAGTATTTCATAGCGACGCAATATCTGTGTAAATTATTCATGTGAGGAGCGAGGGATGTAGTAAAGTGAGAACAGTGCATCGGAAAGGAGATACTCGTATCCCAAAAATAAATCCTGACGTTTCCATTGAAACGTGACTCGATTTAGGAGGAGAAGTCATTGAGCACATAGTATTTCATAGCGACGCAATTTCTGTGTTAATTATTCATGTGAGGGAGCGAGGGATGTAGTAAAGTGGGAACAGTGCATCGGAAAGGAGATACTCGTGTCCCAAAACTAAATCCTGTCGTTTCCATAGAAATGTTACACGATTTAGAAGGAGAAGTCATAGATCCCATAGTATTTCATAGCGACGCAATTTCTGTGTTAATTCGTCAATGCGAGGGAGCGAGCGTTGAGGTAAATAATGAATAGTGCATCGGAAAGAAGTTACTCGTATCCCAAAACTAAATCCTATCGTTTCCATTGAAACGTGACTCGATTTAGGAATAGAAGTCATTGAGCACGTAGTATTTCATAGCGACGCATTTTCTGTGTTAATTATTCATGTGAGGGGGCGAGGGATGTAGGAAAGTGGGAACTGTGCATCGGAAAGGAGATACTCGTATCCCAAAACTAAATCCTGTCGTTTCCATTGAAACGTGACTCGATTTAGGAGGAGAAGTCATTGAGCACATAGTATATCATAGCGACGCAATTTCTGTGTTAATTATTCATGTGAGGGAGCGAGGGATGTAGTAAAGTGGGAACAGTGCATCGGAAAGGAGATACTCGAATCCCAAAACTAAATCCTGTCGTTTCCATTGAAACGTGACTCGATTTAGGAGGAGAAGTCATTGAGCACATAGTATATCATAGCGACGCAATATCTGTGTTAATTATTCATGTGAGGGAGCGAGGGATGTAGTAAAGTGGGAACAGTGCATCGGAAAGGAGATACTCGTATCCCAAAACTAAATCCTGTCGTTTCCATTGAAACGTGACTCGATTTAGGAGGAGAAGTCATTGAGCACATAGTAATTCATAGCGACGCAATTTCTGTGTTAATTATTAATGTGAGGGAGCGAGGGATGTAGTAAAGTGGGAACAGTGCATCGGAAAGGAGATACTCGAATCCCAAAACTAAATCCTGTCGTTTCCATTGAAACGTGACTCGATTGAGGAGGAGAAGTCATTGAGCACATAGTATTTCATAGCGACGCAATTTCTGTGTTAATTATTCATGTGAGGGAGCGAGGGATGTAGTAAAGTGGGAACAGTGCATCAGAAAGGAGATACTCGTATCCCAAAACTAAATCCTGTCGTTTCCATTGAAACGTGACTCGATTTAGGAGGAGAAGTCAATGAGCACATAGTATTTCATAGCGACGCAATTTCTGTGTTAATTATTCATGTGAGGGAGCGAGGGATGTAGTAAAGTGAGAACAGTGCATCGGAAAGGAGATACTCGTATCCCAAAAGTAAATCCTGACGTTTCCATTGAAACGTGACTCGATTTAGGAGGAGAAGTCATTGAGCACATAGTATTTCATAGCGACGCAATTTCTGTGTTAATTATTCATGTGAGGGAGCGAGGGATGTAGTAAAGTGGGAACAGTGCATCGGAAAGGAGATACTCGTGTCCCAAAACTAAATCCTGTCGTTTCCATAGAAATGTTACACGATTTAGAAGGAGAAGTCATAGATCCCATAGTATTTCATAGCGACGCAATTTCTGTGTTAATTCGTCAATGCGAGGGAGCGAGCGTTGAGGTAAATAATGAATAGTGCATCGGAAAGGAGTTACTCGTATCCCAAAACTAAATCCTATCGTTTCCATTGAAACGTGACTCGATTTAGGAATAGAAGTCATTGAGCACGTAGTATTTCATAGCGACGCAATTTCTGTGTTAATTATTCATGTGAGGGGGCGAGGGATGTAGGAAAGTGGGAACTGTGCATCGGAAAGGAGATACTCGTATCCCAAAACTAAATCCTGTCGTTTCCATTGAAACGTGACTCGATTTAGGAGGAGAAGTCATTGAGCACATAGTATATCATAGCGACGCAATTTCTGTGTTAATTATTCATGTGAGGGAGCGAGGGATGTAGTAAAGTGGGAACAGTGCATCGGAAAGGAGATACTCGAATCCCAAAACTAAATCCTGTCGTTTCCATTGAAACGTGACTCGATTTAGGAGGAGAAGTCATTGAGCACATAGTATATCATAGCGACACAATTTCTGTGTTAATTATTCATGTGAGGGAGCGAGGGATGTAGTAAAGTGGGAACAGTGCATCGGAAAGGAGATACTCGAATCCCAAAACTAAATCCTGTCGTTTCCACTTAAACGTGACTCGATTTAGGACGAGAAGTCATTGAGCACATAGTATTTCATAGCGACGCAATTTCTGTGTTAATTCGTCAATGTGAGGGAGCGAGCGTTGAGGTAAGGAATGAATAGTGCATCGGAAAGGAGTTACTCGTACCCCAAAACTAAATCCTGTCGTTTCCATTGAAGCGTGACTCGATTTAGGAGGAGAAGTCATTGAGCACATAGTATTTCATAGCGACGCAATTTCTGTGTTAATTATTCATGTGAGGGAGCGAGGGATGTAGTAAAGTGGGAACAGTGCATCGGAAAGGAGATACTCGAATCCCAAAACTAAATCCTGTCGTTTCCATTGAAACGTGACTCGATTGAGGAGGAGAAGTCATTGAGCACATAGTATTTCATAGCGACGCAATTTCTGTGTTAATTATTCATGTGAGGGAGCGAGGGATGTAGTAAAGTGGGAACAGTGCATCAGAAAGGAGATACTCGTATCCCAAAACTAAATCCTGTCGTTTCCATTGAAACGTGACTCGATTTAGGAGGAGAAGTCAATGAGCACATAGTATTTCATAGCGACGCAATTTCTGTGTTAATTATTCATGTGAGGGAGCGAGGGATGTAGTAAAGTGGGAACAGTCCATCGGAAAGGAGATACTCGAATCCCAAAACTAAATCCTGTCGTTTCCATTGAAACGTGACTCGATTTAGGAGGAGAAGTCTTTGAGCACATAGTATTTCATAGCGACACAATTTCTGTGTTAATTATTCATGTGAGGGAGCGAGGGATGTAGTAAAGTGGGAACAGTGCATCGGAATTGAGATACTCGTATCCCAAAACTAAATCCTGTCGTTTCCATTGAAACGTGACTTGATTTAGGAGGAGAAGTCATGGAGCACATAGTATTTCATAGCGACGCAATATCAGTGTTAATTATTCATGTGAGGGAGCGAGGGATGTAGTAAAGTGGGAACAGTGCATCGGAAAGGAGATACTCGTATCCCAAAACTAAATCCTGTCGTTTCCATTGAAACGTGACTCGATTTAGGAGGAGAAGTCATTGAGCACATAGTAATTCATAGCGACGCAATTTCTGTGTTAATTATTCATGTGAGGGAGCGAGGGATGTAGTAAAGTGGGAACAGTGCATCGGAAAGGAGATACTCGAATCCCAAAACTAAATCCTGTCGTTTCCATTGAAACGTGACTCGATTTAGGACGAGAAGTCATTGAGCACATAGTATTTCATAGCGACGCAATTTCTGTGTTAATTCGTCAATGTGAGGGATCGAGCGTTGAGGTAAAGAATGAATAGTGCATCGGAATTGAGTTACTCGTAAAACAAAACTAAATCCTGTCGTTTCCATTGAAACGTGACTCGATTTAGGAGGAGAAGTCATTGAGCACATAGTATTTCATAGCGACGCAATTTCTGTGTTAATTATTCATGTGAGGGAGCGAGGGATGTAGTAAAGTGGGAACAGTGCATCGGAAAGGAGATACTCGTATCCCAAAAATAAATCCTGTCGTTTCCATTGAAACGTGACTCGATTTAGGAGGAGAAGTCATTGAGCACATAGTATTTCATAGCGACGCAATTTCTGTGTTAATTGTTCATGTGAGGGAGCGAGGGATGTAGTAAAGTGGGAACAGTGCATCGGAAAGGAGATACTCGTGTCCCAAAACACAATCCTGTCATTTCCATAAAAACGTTACACGATTTAGAAGGAGAAGTCATAGATCCCATAGTATTTAATAGCGACGCAATTTCTGTGTTAATTCGTCAATGTGAGGGAGCGAGCGTTGAGGTAAAGAATGAATAGTGCATCGGAAAGGAGTTACTCGTATCCCATAACTAAATCCTGTCGTTTCCATTGAAACGTGACTCGATTTAGGAGGAGAAGTCATTGAGCACATAGTATTTCATAGCGACGCAATTTCTGTGTTAATTCGTCAATGTGAGGGGGCGAGGGATGTAGGAAAGTGGGAACAGTGAATCGGAAAGGAGATACTCGTATCCCAAAACTAAATCCTGTCGTTTCCATTGAAACGTGACTCGATTTAGGAGGAGAAGTCATTGAGCACATAGTATTTCATAGCGACGCAATTTCTGTGTTAATTATTCATGTGAGGGAGCGAGGGATGTAGTAAAGTGGGAACAGTGCATCGGAAAGGAGATACTCGTGTCCCAAAACTCAATCCTGTCGTTTCCATAGAAACGTTACACGATTTAGAAGGAGAAGTCATAGAACACATCGTATTTCATAGCGACGCAATTTCTGTGTTAATTCGTCAATGTGAGGGAGCGAGCGTTGAGGTAAGGAATGAATAGTGCATCGGAAAGGAGTTACTCGTACCCCAAAACTAAATCCTGTCGTTTCCATTGAAGCGTGACTCGATTTAGGAGGAGAAGTCATTGAGCACATAGTATTTCATAGCGACGCAATTTCTGTGTTAATTATTCATGTGAGGGAGCGAGGGATGTAGTAAAGTGGGAACAGTGCATCGGAAAGGAGATACTCGAATCCCAAAACTAAATCCTGTCGTTTCCATTGAAACGTGACTCGATTGAGGAGGAGAAGTCATTGAGCACATAGTATTTCATAGCGACGCAATTTCTGTGTTAATTATTCATGTGAGGGAGCGAGGGATGTAGTAAAGTGGGAACAATGCATCAGAAAGGAGATACTCGTATCCCAAAACTAAATCCTGTCGTTTCCATTGAAACGTGACTCGATTTAGGAGGAGAAGTCAATGAGCACATAGTATTTCATAGCGACGCAATTTCTGTGTTAATTATTCATGTGAGGGGGCGAGGGATGTAGTAAAGTGGGAACAGTGCATCGGAAAGGAGATACTCGAATCCCAAAACTAAATCCTGTCGTTTCCATTGAAACGTGACTCGATTTAGGAGGAGAAGTCTTTGAGCACATAGTATGTCATAGCGACACAATTTCTGTGTTAATTATTCATGTGAGGGAGCGAGGGATGTAGTAAAGTGGGAACAGTGCATCGGAATTGAGATACTCGTATCCCAAACCTAAATCCTGTCGTTTCCATTGAAACGTGACTTGATTTAGGAGGAGAGGTCATGGAGCACATAGTATTTCATAGCGACGCAATATCTGTGTTAATTATTCATGTGAGGGAGCGAGGGATGTAGTAAAGTGGGAACAGTGCATCGGAAAGGAGATACTCGTATCCCAAAACTAAATCCTGTCGTTTCCATTGAAACGTGACTCGATTTAGGAGGAGAAGTCATTGAGCACATAGTAATTCATAGCGACGCAATTTCTGTGTTAATTATTCATGTGAGGGAGCGAGGGATGTAGTAAAGTGGGTACAGTGCATCGGAAAGGAGATACTCGAATCCCAAAACTAAATCCTGTTGTTTCCATTGATACGTGACTCGATTTAGGACGAGAAGTCATTGAGCACATAGTATTTCATAGCGACGCAATTTCTGTGTTAATTCGTCAATGTGAGGGATCGAGCGTTGAGGTAAAGAATGAATAGTGCATCGGAAAGGAGTTACTCGTAAAACAAAACTAAATCCTGTCGTTTCCATTGAAACGTGACTCGATTTAGGAGGAGAAGTCATTAAGCACATAGTATTTCATAGCGACGCAATTTCTGTGTTAATTATTCATGTGAGGGAGCGAGGGATGTAGTAAATTGGGAACAGTGCATCGGAAGGGAGATACTCGTATCCCAAAACTAAATCCTGTCGTTTCCATTGAAACGTGACTCGATTTAGGAGGAGAAGTCATTGAGCACATAGTATGTCATAGCGATGCAATATCTGTGTTAATTATTCATGTGAGGGAGCGAGGGATGTAGTAAAATGGGAACAGTGCATCGGAAAGGAGATACTCGTATCCCAAAAATAACTCCTGTCGTTTCCATTGAAACGTGACTCGATTTAGGAGGAGAAGTCATTGAGCACATAGTATTTCATAGCGACGCAATTTCTGTGTTAATTATTCATGTGAGGGAGCGAGGGATGTAGTAAAGTGGGAACAGTGCATCGGAAAGGAGATACTCGTGTCCCAAATCTCAATCCTGTCGTTTCCTTAGAAACGTTACACGATTTAGAAGGAGAAGTCATAGATCCCATAGTATTTCATAGCGACGCAATTTCTGTGTTAATTCGTCAATGTGAGGGAGCGAGCGTTGAGGTAAAGAATGAATAGTGCATCGGAAAGGAGTTACTCGTATCCCAAAACTAGATCCTGTCGTTTCCATTGAAACGTGACTCGATTTAGGAGGAGAAGTCATTGAGCACATAGTATTTCATAGCGACGCAATTTCTGTGTTAATTCGTCAATGTGAGGGAGAGAGGGATGTAGTAAAGTGGGAACAGTGCGTCGGAAAGGAGTTACTCGTATCCCAAAACTAAATCCTGTCGTTTCCATTGATACGTGACTCGATTTAGGAGGAGAAGTCATTGAGCACATAGTATTTCATAGCGACGCAATTTCTGTGTTAATTATTCATGTGAGGGAGCGAGGGATGTAGTGAAGTAGGAACAGTGCATCGGAAAGTAGGTACTCGTGTCCCAAAACTCAATCCAGTCGTTTCCATAGAAACGTTACACGATTTAGAAGGAGAAGTCACAGAATAAATAGTATTTCATAGCGACGCAATTTCTGTGTTAATTCGTCAATGTGAGGGAGCGAGCGTTGAGGTAAAGAATGAATAGTGCATCGGAAAGGAGCTACTCGTATCCCAAAACTAATTCCTGTCGTTTCCATTGAAACGTGACTCGATTTAGGAGGAGAAGTCATTGAGCACATAGTATTTCATAGCGACGCAATTTCTGTGTTAATTATTCATGTGAGGGAGCGAGGGATGTAGTAAAGTGGGAACAGTGCATCGATAAGGAGATACTCGTATCCCAAAACTAAATCCTGTCGTTTCCATTGAAACGTGACTGGATTTAGGAGGAGAAGTCATAGAGCTCATAGTATTTCTTAGCGACCCAATTTCTGTGTTAATTCGTCAATGTGAGGGAGCGAGGGATGTAGTAAAGTGGGAACAGTGCATCGGAAAGGAGTTACTCGTATCCCAAAACAAAATCCTGTCGTTTCCATTGATACGTGACTCGATTTAGGTGGAGAAGTCATTGAGCACATAGTATTTCATAGCGACGCAATTTCTGTGTTAATTATCCATGTGAGGGAGCGAGGGATGTAGTAAAGTGGGAACATTGGGTCGGAAAGGAGAAACTCGTATCCAAAAACTAAATCCTGTCGTTTCCATTGAAACGAGACTCGATTTAGGAGGAGAAGTCATTGAGCACATAGTATTTCATAGCGACGCAATTTCTGTGTTAATTATTCATGTGAGGGAGCGAGGGATGTAGTAAAGTGGGAACAGTGCATCGATAAGGAGATACTCGTATCCCAAAACTAAATCCTGTCGTTTCCATTGAAACGTGACTCGATTTAGGAGGAGAAGTCATTGAGCACATAGTATTTCATTGCGACGCAATTTCTGTGTTAATTCGTCAATGTGAGGGAGCGAGGGATGTAGTAAAGTGGGAACAGTGCATCGGAAAGGAGATACTCGTATCCCAAAACTAAATCCTGTCGTTTCCATTGAAACGTGACTCGATTTAGGAGGAGAAGTCATTGAGCACATAGTATTTCATAGCGACGCAATTTCTGTGTTAATTATTCATGTGAGGGAGCGAGGGATGTAGTAAAGTATGAACAGTGCATCGGAAAGGAGACACTCGTATCCCAAAACTAAATATTGTCGTTTCCATTGAAACGTGACTCGATAAGGAGGAGGAGAAGTCATTGAGCACATAGTATTTCATAGCGACGCAATTTCTGTGTTAATTATTCATGTGAGGGAGCGAGGGATGTAGTAAAGTATGAACAGTGCATCGGAAATGAGACACTCGTGTCCCAAAACTAAATCCTGTCGTTTCCATAGAAACGTGACTCGATTTAGGAAGAGAAGTCATTGAGCACATAGTATTTCATAGCGACGCAATTTCTGTGTTAATTCGTCAATGTGAGGGATCGAGCGTTGAGGTAAAGAATGAATAGTGCATCGGAAAGGAGATACTCGTATCCCAAAACTAAATCCTGTCGTTTCCATTGAACGTGACTCGATTTAGGAGGAGAAGTCATTGAGCACATAGTATTTCATAGCGACGCAATTTCTGTGTTAATTATTCATGTGAGGGAGCGAGGGATGTAGTAAAGTGGGAACAGTGCATCGTAAAGGAGATACTCGTGTTTCAAAACTCAATCCAGTCGTTTCCATAGAAACGTCACACGATTTAGAAGAAGAAGTCATAGAATAAATAGTATTTCATAGCGACGCAATTTCTGTGTTAATTCGTCAATGTGAGGGAGCGAGCGTTGAGGTAAACAATGAATAGTGCATCGGAAAGGAGTTACTCGTATCCCAAAACTAAATCCTGTCGTTTCCATTGAAACGTGACTCGATTTAGGAGGAGAAGTCATTGAGCACATAGTAATTCATAATGACGCAATTTCTGTGTTAATTATTCATGTGAGGGAGCGAGGGATGTAGTAAAGTGGGAACAGTGCATCGGAAAGGAGATACTCGTATCCCAAAACTAAATCCTGTCGTTTCCATTGAAGCGTGACTGGATTTAGGAGGAGAAGTCATTGAGCACATAGTATTTCTTAGCGACGCAATTTCTGTGTTAATTCGTCAATGTGAGGGAGCGAGGGATGTAGTAAAGTGGGAACATTGGATCGGAAAGGAGAAACTCGTATCCAAAAACTAAATCCTTTCGTTTCCATTAAAACGTGACTCGATTTAGGAGGAGAAGTCATTGAGCACATAGTATTTCATAGCGACGCAATTACTGTGTTAATTATTCATGTGAGGGAGCGACGGATGTAGTAAAGTGGGAACAATGCATCGATAAGGAGATACTCGTATCCCAAAACTAAATCCTGTCGTTTCCATTGAAACGTGACTCGATTTAGGAGGAGAAGTCATTGAGCACATAGTATTTCATAGCGACGCAATTTCTGTGTTAATTCGTCAATGTGAGGGAGCGAGGGATTTAGTAAAGTGGGAACAGAGCATCGGAAAGGAGATACTCGTGTCCCAAAACTAAATCCTGTCGTTTCCATTGAAACGTGACTCGATTTAGGAGGAGAAGTCATTGAGCACATAGTATTTCATAGCGACGCAATTTCTGTGTTAATTATTCATGTGAGGGAGCGAGGGATGTAGTAAAGTGGGAACAGTGCATCGATAAGGAGATACTCGTATCCCAAAACTCAATCCAGTCGTTTCCATGGAAACGTTACACGATTTAGAAGGAGAAGTCATAGAATAAATAGTATTTCATAGCGACGCAATTTCTGTGTTAATTCGTCAATGTGAGGGAGCGAGCGTTGAGGTAAAGAATGAATAGTGCATCGGAAAGGAGCTACTCGTATCCCAAAACTAATTCCTGTCGTTTCCATTGAAACGTGACTCGATTTAGGAGGAGAAGTCATTGAGCACATAGTATTTCATAGCGACGCCATTTCTGTGTTAATTATTCATGTGAGGGAGCGAGGGATGTAGTAAAGTGGGAACAGTGCATCGATAAGGAGATACTCGTATCCCAAAACTAAATCCTGTCGTTTCCATTGAAACGTGCCTGGATTTAGGAGGAGAAGTCATTGAGCTCATAGTATTTCTTAGCGACGCAATTTCTGTGTTAATTCGTCAATGTGAGGGAGCGAGGGATGTAGTAAAGTGGGAACAGTGCATCGGAAAGGAGTTACTCGTATCCCAAAACAAAATCCTGTCGTTTCCATTGATACGTGACTCGATTTAGGTGGAGAAGTCATTGAGCACATAGTATTTCATAGCGACGCAATTTCTGCGTTAATTATCCATGTGAGGGAGCGAGGGATGTAGTAAAGTGGGAACATTGGGTCGGAAAGGAGAAACTCGTATCCAAAAACTAAATCCTGTCGTTTCCATTGAAACGAGACTCGATTTAGGAGGAGAAGTCATTGAGCACATAGTATTTCATAGCGACGCAATTTCTGTGTTAATTATTCATGTGAGGGAGCGGGGGATGTAGTCAAGTGGGAACAGTGCATCGATAAGGAGATATTCGTATCCCAAAACTAAATCCTGTCGTTTCCATTGAAACGTGACTCGACTTAGGAGGAGAAGTCATTGAGCATATAGTATTTCATTGCGACGCAATTTGTGTTAATTCGTCAATGTGAGGGAGCGAGGGATGTAGTAAAGTGGGAACAGTGCATTGGAAAGGAGATACTCGTATCCCAAAACTAAATCCGGTCGTTTCCATTGAAACGTGACTCGATTTAGGAGGAGAAGTCATTGAGCACATAGTATTTCATAGCGACGCAATTTCTGTGTTATTTATTCATGTGAGGGAGCGTGGGATGTAGTAAAGTATGAACAGTGCATCGGAAAGGAGACACTCGTATCCCAAAACTAAATATTGTCGTTTCCATTGAAACGTGACTCGATAAGGAGGAGGAGAAGTCATTGAGCACATAGTATTTCATAGCGACGCAATTTCTGTGTTAATTATTCATGTGAGGGAGCGAGGGATGTAGTAAAGTGGGAACAGTGCATCGGAAAGGAGATACTCGTGTCCCAAAACTAAATCCTGTCGTTTCCATAGAAACGTGACTCGATTTAGGAGGAGAAGTCATTGAGCACATAGTATTTCATAGCGACGCAATTTCTGTGTTAATTCGTCAATGTGAGGGATCGAGCGTTGAGGTAAAGAATGAATAGTGCATCGGAAAGGAGATACTCGTATCCCAAAACTAATTCCTGTCGTTTCCATTGAAACGTGACTCGATTTAGGAGGAGAAGTCATAGAATAAATAGTATTTCATAGCGACGCAATTTCTGTGTTAATTCGTCAATGTGAGGGAGCGAGCGTTGAGGTAAAGAATGAATAGTGCATCGGAAAGGAGCTACTCGTATCCCAAAACTAATTCCTGTCGTTTCCATTGAAACGTGACTCGATTTAGGAGGAGAAGTCATTGAGCACATAGTATTTCATAGCGACGCAATTTCTGTGTTAATTATTCATGTGAGGGAGCGAGGGATGTAGTAAAGTGGGAACAGTGCATCGTAAAGGAGATACTCGTGTCCCAAAACTCAATCCAGTCGTTTCCATAGAAACGTTACACGATTTAGAAGAAGAAGTCATAGAATAAATAGTATTTCATAGCGACGCAATTTCTGTGTTAATTCGTCAATGTGAGGGAGCGAGCGTTGAGGTAAACAATGAATAGTGCATCGGAAAGGAGTTACTCGTATCCCAAAACTAAATCCTGTCGTTTCCATTGAAACGTGACTCGATTTAGGAGGAGAAGTCATTGAGCACATAGTAATTTATAGCGACGCAATTTCTGTGTTAATTATTCATGTGAGGGAGCGAGGGATGTAGTAAAGTGGGAACAGTGCATCGGAAAGGAGATACTCGTATCCCAAAACTAAATCCTGTCGTTTCCATTGAAGCGTGACTGGATTTAGGAGGAGAAGTCATTGAGCACATAGTATTTCTTAGCGACGCAATTTCGGTGTTAATTCGTCAATGTGAGGTAGCGGAGGGTGTAGTAAAGTCGGAACATTGGATCGGAAAGGAGAAACTCGTATCCAAAAACTAAATCCTTTCGTTTCCATTGAAACGTGACTCGATTTAGGAGGAGAAGTCATTGAGCACATAGTATTACATAGCGACGCAATTTCTGTGTTAATTATTCATGTGAGGGAGCGAGGGATGTAGTAAAGTGGGACCAGTGCATCGATAAGGAGATACTCGTTTCCCAAAACTAAATCCTGTCGTTTCCATTGAAACGTGACTCGATTTAGGAGAAGAAGTCATTGAGCACATAGTATTTCATAGCGACGCAATTTCTGTGTTAATTCGTCAATGTGAGGGAGCGAGGGATGTAGTAAAGTGGGAACAGTGCATCGGAAAGGAGATACTCGTGTCCCAAAACTAAATCCTGTCGTTTCCATTGAAACGTGACTCGATTTAGGAGAGAAGTCATTGAGCACATAGTATTTCATAGCGTCGCAATTTCTGTGTTAATTATTCATGTGAGGGAGCGAGGGATGTAGTAAAGTGCGAGCAGTGCATCGGAAAGTAGATACTCGTGTCCCAAAACTCAATCCTGTCGTTTCCATAGAAACGTTACACGATTTAGAAGGAGAAGTCATAGATCCCATAGTATTTCATAGCGACGCAATTTCTGTGTTAATTCGTCAATGTGAGGGAGCGAGCGTTGAGGTAAAGAATGAATAGTGCATCGGAAAGGAATTACTCGTATCCCAAAACTAAATCCTGTCGTTTCCATTGAAACGTGACTCGATTTAGGAGGAGAAGTCATTGAGCACATAGTATTTCATAGCGACGCAATTTCTGTGCTAATTCGTCAATGTGAGGGAGCGAGGGATGTAGTAAAGTGGGAACAGTGCATCGGAAAGGAGTTACTCGTATCCCAAAACTAAATCCTGTCGTTTCCATTGACACCTGACTCGATTTAGGAGGAGAAGTCATTGAGCGCATAGTATTTCATAGCGACGCAATTTCTGTGTTAATTATTCATGTGAGGGAGCGAGGGATGTAGTAAAGTAGGAACAGTGCATCGGAAAGGAGGTACTCGTGTCCCAAAACTCAATCCAGTCGTTTCCATAGAAACGTTACACGATTTAGAAGGAGAAGTCATAGAATAAATAGTATTTCATAGCGACGCAATTTCTGTGTTAATTCGTCAATGTGAGGGAGCGAGCGTTGAGGTAAAGAATGAATAGTGCATCGGAAAGGAGCTACTCGTATCCCAAAACTAATTCCTGTCGTTTCCATTGAAACGTGACTCGATTTAGGAGGAGAAGTCATTGAGCACATAGTATTTCATAGCGACGCAATTTCTGTGTTAATTATTCATGTGAGGGAGCGAGGGATGTAGTAAAGTGGGAACAGTGCATCGATAAGGAGATACTCGTATCCCAAAACTAAATCCTGTCGTTTCCATTGAAACGTGACTGGATTTAGGAGGAGAAGTCATTGAGCTCATAGTATTTCTTAGCGACGCAATTTCTGTGTTAATTCGTCAATGTGAGGGAGCGAGGGATGTAGTAAAGTGGGAACAGTGCATCGGAAAGGAGTTACTCGTATCCCAAAACAAAATCCTGTCGTTTCCATTGATACGTGACTCGATTTAGGTGGAGAAGTCATTGAGCACATAGTATTTCATAGCGACGCAATTTCTGTGTTAATTATCCATGTGAGGGAGCGAGGGATGTAGTAAAGTGGGAACAGTGCATCGGAAAGGAGATACTCGTATCCCAAAACTAAATCCTGTCGTTTCCATTGAAGCGTGACTGGATTTAGGAGGAGAAGTCATTGAGCACATAGTATTTCTTAGCGACGCAATTTCTGTGTTAATTCGTCAATGTGAGGGTGCGAGGGATGTAGTAAAGTGGGAACATTGGATCGGAAAGGAGAAACTCGTATCCAAAAACTAAATCCTTTCGTTTCCATTGAAACGTGACTCGATTTAGGAGGAGAAGTCATTGAGCACATAGTATTTCATTGCGACGCAATTACTGTGTTAATTATTCATGTGAGGGAGCGAGGGATGTAGTAAAGTGGGAACAATGCATCGATAAGGAGATACTCGTATCCCAAAACTAAATCCTGTCGTTTCCATTGAAACGTGACTCGATTTAGGAGGAGAAGTCATTGAGCACATAGTATTTCATAGCGACGCAATTTCTGTGTTAATTCGTCAATGAGAGGGAGCGAGGGATTTAGTAAAGTGGGAACAGAGCATCGGAAAGGAGATACTCGTGTCCCAAAACTAAATCCTGTCGTTTCCATTGAAACGTGACTCGATTTAGGAGGAGAAGTCATTGAGCACATAGTATTTCATAGCGACGCAATTTCTGTGTTAATTATTCATGTGAGGGAGCGAGGGATGTAGTAAAGTGGGAACAGTGCATCGATAAGGAGATACTCGTATCCCAAAACTCAATCCAGTCGTTTCCATGGAAACGTTACACGATTTAGAAGGAGAAGTCATAGAATAAATAGTATTTCATAGCGACGCAATTTCTGTGTTAATTCGTCAATGTGAGGGAGCGAGCGTTGAGGTAAAGAATGAATAGTGCATCGGAAAGGAGCTACTCGTATCCCAAAACTAATTCCTGTCGTTTCCATTGAAACGTGACTCGATTTAGGAGGAGAAGTCATTGAGCACATAGTATTTCATAGCGACGCAATTTCTGTGTTAATTATTCATGTGAGGGAGCGAGGGATGTAGTAAAGTGGGAACAGTGCATCGATAAGGAGATACTCGTATCCCAAAACTAAATCCTGTCGTTTCCATTGAAACGTGCCTGGATTTAGAAGGAGAAGTCATTGAGCTCATAGTATTTCTTAGCGACGCAATTTCTGTGTTAATTCGTCAATGTGAGGGAGCGAGGGATGTAGTAAAGTGGGAACAGTGCATCGGAAAGGAGTTACTCGTATCCCAAAACAAAATCCTGTCGTTTCCATTGATACGTGACTCGATTTAGGTGGAGAAGTCATTGAGCACATAGTATTTCATAGCGACGCAATTTCTGCGTTAATTATCCATGTGAGGGAGCGAGGGATGTAGTAAAGTGGGAACATTGGGTCGTAAAGGAGAAACTCGTATCCAAAAACTAAATCCTGTCGTTTCCATTGAAACGAGACTCGATTTAGGAGGAGAAGTCATTGAGCACATAGTATTTCATAGCGACGCAATTTCTGTGTTAATTATTCATGTGAGGGAGCGGGGGATGTAGTCAAGTGGGAACAGTGCATCGATAAGGAGATACTCGTATCCCAAAACTAAATCCTGTCGTTTCCATTGAAACGTGACTCGACTTAGGAGGAGAAGTCATTGAGCACATAGTATTTCATTGCGACGCAATTTGTGTTAATTCGTCAATGTGAGGGAGCGAGGGATGTAGTAAAGTGGGAACAGTGCATTGGAAAGGAGATACTCGTATCCCAAAACTAAATCCTGTCGTTTCCATTGAAACGTGACTCGATTTAGGAGGAGAAGTCATTGAGCACATAGTATTTCATAGCGACGCAATTTCTGTGTTATTTATTCATGTGAGGGAGCGAGGGATGTAGTAAAGTATGAACAGTGCATCGGAAAGGAGACACTCGTATCCCAAAACTAAATATTGTCGTTTCCATTGAAACGTGACTCGATAAGGGGGAGGAGAAGTCATTGAGCACATAGTATTTCATAGCGACGCTATTTCTGTGTTAATTATTCATGTGAGGGAGCGAGGGATGTAGTAAAGTTGGAACAGTGCATCGGAAAGGAGATACTCGTGTCCCAAAACTAAATCCTGTCGTTTCCATAGAAACGTGACTCGATTTAGGAGGAGAAGTCATTGAGCACATAGTATTTCATAGCGACGCAATTTCTGTGTTAATTCGTCAATGTGAGGGATCGAGCGTTGAGGTAAAGAATGAATAGTGCATCGGAAAGGAGATACTCGTATCCCAAAACTAATTCCTGTCGTTTCCATTGAAACGTGACTCGATTTAGGAGGAGAAGTCATAGAATAAATAGTATTTCATAGCGACGCAATTTCTGTGTTAATTCGTCAATGTGAGGGAGCAAGCGTTGAGGTAAAGAATGAATAGTGCATCGGAAAGGAGCTACTCGTATCCCAAAACTAATTCCTGTCGTTTCCATTGAAACGTGACTCGATTTAGGAGGAGAAGTCATTGAGCACATAGTATTTCATAGCGACGCAATTTCTGTGTTAATTATTCATGTGAGGGAGCGAGGGATGTAGTAAAGTGGGAACAGTGCATCGTAAAGGAGATACTCGTGTCCCAAAACTCAATCCAGTCGTTTCCATAGAAACGTTACACGATTTAGAAGAAGAAGTCATAGAATAAATAGTATTTCATAGCGACGCAATTTCTGTGTTAATTCGACAATGTGAGGGAGCGAGCGTTGAGGTAAACAATGAATAGTGCATCGGAAAGGAGTTACTCGTATCCCAAAACTAAATCCTGTCGTTTCCATTGAAACGTGACTCGATTTAGGAGGAGAAGTCATTGAGCACATAGTAATTTATAGCGACGCAATTTCTGTGTCAATTATTCATGTGAGGGAGCGAGGGATGTAGTAAAGTGGGAACAGTGCATCGGAAAGGAGATACTCGTATCCCAAAACTAAATCCTGTCGTTTCCATTGAAGCGTGACTGGATTTAGGAGGAGAAGTCATTGAGCACATAGTATTTCTTAGCGACGCAATTTCGGTGTTAATTCGTCAATGTGAGGGAGCGAGGGATGTAGTAAAGTGGGAACATTGGATCGGAAAGGAGAAACTCGTATCCGAAAACTAAATCCTTTCGTTTCCATTGAAACGTGACTCGATTTAGGAGGAGAAGTCATTGAGCACATAGTATTTCATAGCGACGCAATTTCTGTGTTAATTATTCATGTGAGGGAGCGAGGGATGTAGTAAAGTGGGACCAGTGCATCGTTAAGGAGATACTCGTTTCCCAAAACTAAATCCTGTCGTTTCCATTGAAACGTGACTCGATTTAGGAGAAGAAGTCATTGAGCACATAGTATTTCATAGCGACGCAATTTCTGTGTTAATTCGTCAATGTGAGGGAGCGAGGGATGTAGTAAAGTGGGAACAGTGCATCGGAAAGGAGATACTCGTGTCCCAAAACTAAATCCTGTCGTTTCCATTGAAACGTGACTCGATTTAGGAGAGAAGTCATTGAGCACATAGTATTTCATAGCGTCGCAATTTCTGTGTTAATTATTCATGTGAGGGAGCGAGGGATGTAGTAAAGTGCGAGTAGTGCATCGGAAAGTAGATACTCGTGTCCCAAAACTCAATCCTGTCGTTTCTATAGAAACGTTACACGATTTAGAAGGAGAAGTCATAGATCCCATAGTATTTCATAGCGACGCAATTTCTGTGTTAATTCGTCAATGTGAGGGAGCGAGCGTTGAGGTAAAGAATGAATAGTGCATCGGAAAGGAATTACTCGTATCCCAAAACTAAATCCTGTCGTTTCCATTGAAACGTGACTCGATTTAGGACGAGAAGTCATTGAGCACATAGTATTTCATAGCGACGCAATTTCTGTGCTAATTCGTCAATGTGAGGGAGCGAGGGATGTAGTAAAGTGGGAACAGTGCATCGGAAAGGAGTTACTCGTATCCCAAAACTAAATCCTGTCGTTTCCATTGACACCTGACTCGATTTAGGAGGAGAAGTCATTGAGCGCATAGTATTTCATAGCGACGCAATTTCTGTGTTAATTATTCATGTGAGGGAGCGAGGGATGTAGTAAAGTAGGAACAGTGCATCGGAAAGGAGGTACTCGTGTCCCAAAACTCAATCCAGTCGTTTCCATAGAAACGTTACACGATTTAGAAGGAGAAGTCATAGAATAAATAGTATTTCATAGCGACGCAATTTCTGTGTTAATTCGTCAACGTGAGGGAGCGAGCGTTGAGGTAAAGAATGAATAGTGCATCGGAAAGGAGCTACTCGTATCCCAAAACTAATTCCTGTCGTTTCCATTGAAACGTGACTCGATTTAGGAGGAGAAGTCATTGAGCACATAGTATTTCATAGCGACGCAATTTCTGTGTTAATTATTCATGTGAGGGAGCGAGGGATGTAGTAAAGTGGGAACAGTGCATCGATAAGGAGATACTCGTATCCCAAAACTAAATCCTGTCGTTTCCATTGAAACGTGACTGGATTTAGGAGGAGAAGTCATTGAGCTCATAGTATTTCTTAGCGACGCAATTTCTGTGTTAATTCGTCAATGTGAGGGAGCGAGGGATGTAGTAAAGTGGGAACAGTGCATCGGAAAGGAGTTACTCGTATCCCAAAACAAAATCCTGTCGTTTCCATTGATACGTGACTCGATTTAGGTGGAGAAGTCATTGAGCACATAGTATTTCATAGCGACGCAATTTCTGTGTTAATTATCCATGTGAGGGAGCGAGGGATGTAGTAAAGTGGGAACATTGGGTCGGAAAGGAGAAACTCGTATCCAAAAACTAAATCCTGTCGTTTCCATTGAAACGAGACTCGATTTCGGAGGAGAAGTCATTGAGCACATAGTATTTCATAGCGACGCAATTTCTGTGTTAATTATTCATGTGAGGGAGCGAGGGATGTAGTAAAGTGGGAACAGTGCATCGATAAGGAGATACTCGTATCCCAAAACTAAATCCTGTCGTTTCCATTGAAACGTGACTCGATTTAGGAGGAGAAGTCATTGAGCACATAGTATTTCATAGCGACGCAATTTCTGTGTTAATTATTCATGTGAGGGAGCGAGGGATGTAGTAAAGTATGAACAGTGCATCGGAAAGGAGACACTCGTATCCCAAAACTAAATATTGTCGTTTCCATTGAAACGTGACTCGATAAGGAGGAGGAGAAGTCATTGAGCACATAGTATTTCATAGCGACGCAATTTCTGTGTTCATTATTCATGTGAGGGAGCGAGGGATGTAGTAAAGTAGGAACAGTGCATCGGAAAGGAGGTACTCGTGTCCCAAAACTCAATCCAGTCGTTTCCATAGAAACGTTACACGATTTAGAAGGAGAAGTCATAGAATAAATAGTATTTCATAGCGACGCAATTTCTGTGTTAATTCGTCAACGTGAGGGAGCGAGCGTTGAGGTAAAGAATGAATAGTGCATCGGAAAGGAGCTACTCGTATCCCAAAACTAATTCCTGTCGTTTCCATTGAAACGTGACTCGATTTAGGAGGAGAAGTCATTGAGCACATAGTATTTCATAGCGACGCAATTTCTGTGTTAATTATTCATGTGAGGGAGCGAGGGATGTAGTAAAGTGGGAACAGTGCATCGATAAGGAGATACTCGTATCCCAAAACTAAATCCTGTCGTTTCCATTGAAACGTGACTGGATTTAGGAGGAGAAGTCATTGAGCTCATAGTATTTCTTAGCGACGCAATTTCTGTGTTAATTCGTCAATGTGAGGGAGCGAGGGATGTAGTAAAGTGGGAACAGTGCATCGGAAAGGAGTTACTCGTATCCCAAAACAAAATCCTGTCGTTTCCATTGATACGTGACTCGATTTAGGTGGAGAAGTCATTGAGCACATAGTATTTCATAGCGACGCAATTTCTGTGTTAATTATCCATGTGAGGGAGCGAGGGATGTAGTAAAGTGGGAACATTGGGTCGGAAAGGAGAAACTCGTATCCAAAAACTAAATCCTGTCGTTTCCATTGAAACGAGACTCGATTTCGGAGGAGAAGTCATTGAGCACATAGTATTTCATAGCGACGCAATTTCTGTGTTAATTATTCATGTGAGGGAGCGAGGGATGTAGTAAAGTGGGAACAGTGCATCGATAAGGAGATACTCGTATCCCAAAACTAAATCCTGTCGTTTCCATTGAAACGTGACTCGATTTAGGAGGAGAAGTCATTGAGCACATAGTATTTCATAGCGACGCAATTTCTGTGTTAATTATTCATGTGAGGGAGCGAGGGATGTAGTAAAGTATGAACAGTGCATCGGAAAGGAGACACTCGTATCCCAAAACTAAATATTGTCGTTTCCATTGAAACGTGACTCGATAAGGAGGAGGAGAAGTCATTGAGCACATAGTATTTCATAGCGACGCAATTTCTGTGTTCATTATTCATGTGAGGGAGCGAGGGATGTAGTAAAGTGGGATCAGTGCATCGGAAAGGAGATACTCGTGTCCCAAAACTAAATCCTGTCGTTTCCATAGAAGCGTGTTTCGATTTAGGAGGAGAAGTCATTGAGCACATAGTATTTCATAGCGACGCAATTTCTGTGTTAATTCGTCAATGTGAGGGATCGAGCGTTGAGGTATAGAATGAATAGTGCATCGGAAAGGAGATACTCGTATCCCAAAACTATATCCTTTCGTTTCCGTTGAAACGTGACACGATTTAGGAGGAGAAGTCATTGAGCACATAGTATTTCTTAGCGACGCAATTTCTGTGTTAATTATTCATGTGAGGGAGCGAGGGATGTAGTAAAGTGGGAACAGTGCATCGTAAAGGAGATACTCGTGTCCCAAAACTCAATCCAGTCGTTTCCATAGAAACGTTACACGATTTAGAAGGAGAAGTCATAGAATAAATAGTATTTCATAGCGACGTAATTTCTGTGTTAATTCGTCAATGTGAGGGAGCGAGCGTTGAGGTAAACAATGAATAGTGCATCGGAAAGGAGTTACTCGTATCCCAAAACTAAATCCTGTCGTTTCCATTGAAACGTGACTCGATTTAGGAGGAGAAGTCATTGAGCACATAGTAATTCATAGCGACGCAATTTCTGTGTTAATTATTCATGTGAGGGAGCGAGGGATGTAGTAATGTGGGAACAGTGCATCGGAAAGGAGATACTCGTATCCCAAAACTAAATCCTGTCGTTTCCATTGAAGCGTGACTGGATTTAGGAGGAGAAGTCATTGAGCACATAGTATTTCTTAGCGACGCAATTTCTGTGTTAATTCGTCAATGTGAGGGAGCGAGGGATGTAGTAAAGTGGGAACATTGGATCGGAAAGGAGAAACTCGTATCCAAAAACTAAATCCTTTCGTTTCCATTGAAACGTGACTCGATTTAGGAGGAGAAGTCATTGAGCAAATAGTATTTCATAGCGACGCAATTTCTGTGTTAATTATTCATGTGAGGGAGCGAGGGATGTAGTAAAGTGGGAACAGTGCATCGATAAGGAGATACTCGTATCCCAAAACTAAATCCTGTCGTTTCCATTGAAACGTGACTCGATTTAGGAGGAGAAGTCATTGAGCACATAGTATTTCATAGCGACGCAATTTCTGTGTTAATTCGTCAATGTTAGGGAGCGAGGGATGTAGTAAAGTGGGAACAGTGCATCGGAAAGGAGATACTCGTGTCCCAAAACTAAATCCTGTCGTTTCCATTGAAACGTGACTCGATTTAGGAGGAGAAGTCATTGAGCACATAGTATTTCATAGCGTCGCAATTTCTGTGTTAATTATTCATGTGAGGGAGCGAGGGATGTACTAAAGTGGGAACAGTGCATCGGAAAGGAGACACTCGTATCCCAAAACTAAATCCTGTCGTTTCCATTGAAAAGTGACTCGATAAGGAGGAGGAGAAGTCATTGAGCACATAGTATTTCATAGCGACGCAATTTCTGTGTTAATTATTCATGTGAGGGGCGAGGGATGTAGTAAAGTGGGAACAGTGCATCGGAAAGGAGATACTCGTGTCCCAAAACTAAATCCTGTGGTTTCCATAGAAACGTGACTCGATTTAGGAGGTGAAGTCATTGAGTACATAGTATTTCATAGCGACGCAATTTCTGTGTTAATTCGTCAATGTGAGGGAGCGAGCGTTGAGGTAAAGAATGAATAGTGCATCGGAAAGGAGATACTCGTATCCCAAAACTAAATCCTGTCGTTTCAATTGAAACGTGACTCGATTTAGGAGGAGAAGTCATTGAGCACATAGTATTTCATAGCGACGCAATTTCTGTGTTAATTATTCATGTGAGGGACCGAGGGATGTAGTAAAGTGGGAACAGTGCATCGGAAAGGAGTTACTCGTATCCCAAAACTAAATCCTGTCGCTTCCATTGAAACGTGACTCGATTTAGGAGGAGAAGTCATTGAGCACATAGTATTTCATAGCGACGCAATTTCTGTGTTAATTATTCATGTGAGGGAGCGAGGGATGTAGTAAAGTGGGAACAGTGCATCGGAAAGGAGATACTCGTGTCCCAAAACTCAATCCAGTCGTTTCCATAGAAACGTTACACGATTTAGTAGGAGAAGTCGTAGAACCCATAGTATTTCTTAGCGACGCAATATCTGTGATAATTCGTCAATGTGAGGGAGCAAGCGTTGAGGTGAAGAATGAATAGTGCATTGGAAAGGAGTTACTCGTATCCCAAAACTAAATCCTGTCGTTTCCATTGAAACGTGACTCGATTTAGGAGGAGAGTCATTGAGCACATAGTATTTCATAGCGACCCAATTTCTGTGTTAATTATTCATGTGAGGGAGCGAGGGATGTAGTAAAGTGGGAACAGTGCATCGGAAAGGAGATACTCGCGTCCCAAAACTCAAACCTGTCGTTTCCATAGAAATGTTACACGATCTAGAAGGAGAAGTCATAGAACCCATAGTATTTCATAGCGACGCAATTTCTGTGTTAATTCGTCAATGTGAGGGAGCGAGAGTTGAGGTAAAGAATGAATAGTGCATCGGAAAGGAGTTACTCATATCCCAAAACTAAATCCTGTCGTTTCCATTGAAACGTGACTCGATTTAGGAGGAGAAGTCATTGAGCACATAGTATTTCATAGCGACGCAATTTCTGTGTTAATTATTCATGTGAGGGAGCGAGGGATGTAGTAAAGTGGGAACAGTGCATCGAAAAGGTGATACTCGAATCCCGAAACTAAATCCTGTCGTTTCCATTGAAACGTGACTCGATTTAGGAGCAGAAGTCATTGAGCACATAGTATATCATAGCGACGCAATTTCTGTGTTAATTATTCATGTGAGGGAGCGAGGGATGTAGTAAAGTGGGAACAGTGCATCAGAAAGGAGATACTCGTATCCCAAAATTAAATCCTGTCGTTTCCATTGAAACGTGACTCGATTTAGGAGGAGAAGTCATTGAGCACATAGTATTTCATAGCGACGCAATTTCTGTGTTAATTATTCATGTGAGTGAGCGAGGGACGTAGTAAAGTGGGAACAGTGCATCGGAAAGGAGATACTCGAATCCCAAAACTAAATCCTGTAGTTTCCATTGAAACGTGACTCGATTTAGGAGGAGAAGTCATTGAGCACATAGTATTTCATAGCGACGCAATTTATGTGTTAATTATTCATGTGAGGGAGCGAGGGATGTAGTAAAGTGGGAACAGTGCTTCGGAAAGGAGATACTCGTATCCCAAAACTAAATCCTGTCGTTTCCATTGAAACGTGACTTGATTTAGGAGGAGAAGTCATTGAGCACATAGTATTTCATAGCGACGCAATATCTGTGTTAATTATTCATGTGAGGGAGCGAGGGATGTAGTAAAGTGGGAACAGTGCATCGGAAAGGAGATACTCGTATCACAAAACTAAATCCTGTCGTTTCCTTTGAAACGTGACTCGATTTATTAGGAGAAGTCATTGAGCACATAGTAATTCATAGCGACGCAGTTTCTGTGTTAATTATTCATGTGAGGGCGCGAGGGTTGTAGTAAAGTAGGAACAGTGCATTGGAAAGGAGATACTCGAATCCCAAAACTAAATCCTGTCGTTCCCATTGAAACGTGACTCGATTTAGGAGGAGAAGTCATTGAGCACATAGTATTTCATAGCGACGCAATTTCTGTGTTAATTCGTCAATGTGAGGGAGCGAGCGTTGAGGTAAAGAATGAATAGTGCATCGGAAAGGAGTTACTCCTATCCCAAAACTAAATCCTGTCGTTTCCATTGAAACGTGACTCGATTTAGCAGGAGAAGTCATTGAGCACATAGTATTTCATAGCGACGCAATTTCTGTGTTAATTATTCATGTGAGGGAGCGAGGGATGTAGTAAATTTGGAACAGTGCATCGGAAAGGAGATACTCGTATCCGAAAACTAAATCCTGTCGTTTCCATTGAAACGTGACTCGATTTAGGAGGAGAAGTCATTGAGCACATAGTATTTCATAGCGACGCAATTTCTGTGTTAGTTATTCATGTGAGGGAGCGAGGGATGTAGTAAAGTGGGAACAGTGCATCGGAAAGGAGATACTCGTATCCCAAAACTAAATCCTGTCGTTTCCATTGAAACGTGACTCGATTTAGGAGGAGAAGTCATTGAGCACATAGTATTTCATAGCGACGCAATTTCTGTGTTAATGAATCATGTGAGGGAGCGAGGGATGTAGTAAAGTGGGAACAGTGCACCGGAAAGGAGATACTCGTATCCCAAAACTAAATCCTGTCGTTTCCATTGAAACGTGACTCGATTTAGGAGGAGAAGTCATGGAGCACATAGTATTTCATAGCGACGCAATTTCTGTGTTAATTATTCATGTGAGGGAGCGAGGGATGTAGTAAAGTGGGAACAGTGCATCGGAAAGGAGATACTCGTGTCCCAAAACTCAATCCTGTCGTTTCCATAGAAACGTTACACGATTTAGAAGGTGAAGTCATAGAAACCATAGTATTTCATAGCGACGCAATTTCTGTGTTAATTCGTCAATGTGAGGGAGCGAGCGTTGAGGTAAAGAATGAATAGTGCATCAGAAAGGAGTTACTCGTATCCCAAAACTAAATCCTGTCGTTTCCATTGAAACGTGACTCGATTTAGGAGGAGAAGTCATTGAGCACATAGTATTTCATAGCGACGCAATTTCTGTGTTAATTATTCATGAGAGGGAGCGAGGGATGTAGTAAAGTGGGAACAGTGCATCGGAAAGGAGATACTCGAATCCCAAAACTAAATCCTGTCGTTTCCATTGAAACGTGACTCGATTTAGGAGGAGAAGTCATTGAGCACATAGTATTTCATAGCGACGCAATTTCTGTGTTAATTATTCATGTGAGGGAGCGAGGGATGTAGTAAAGTGGCAACAGTGCATCAGAAAGGAGATACTCGTATCCCAAAACTAAATCCTGTCGTTTCCATTGAAACGTGACTCGATTTAGGAGGAGAAGTCATTGAGCACATAGTATTTCATAGCGACGCAATTTCTGTGTTAATTATTCATGTGAGGGAGCGAGGGATGTAGTAAAGTGGGAACAGTGCATCGGAAAGGAGATACTCGAATCCCAAAACTAAATCCTGTAGTTTACTTTGAAACGTGACTGGATTTAGGAGGAGAAGTCATTGAGCACATAGTACTTCATAGCGACGCAATTTCTGTGTTAATTCATCAATGTGAGGGAGCGAGCGTTGAGGTAAAGAATGAATAGTGCATCGGAAAGGAGTTACTCGTATCCCAAAACTAAATCCTGTCGTTTCCATTGAAACGTGACTCGATTTAGAAGGAGAAGTCATTGAGCACATAGTATTTCATAGCGACGCAATTTCTGTGTTAATTCGTCAAGGTGAGGGAGCGAGGGATGTAGTAAAGTGGGAACAGTGCATCGGAAAGGAGTTACTCGTATCCCAAAACTAAATCCTGTCGTTTCCATTGATACGTGACTCGATTTAGGATGAGAAGTCATTGAGCACATAGTATTTCATAGCGACGCAATTTCTGTGTTAATTATTCATGTGTGGGAGCGAGGGATGTAGTAAAGTAGGAACAGTGCATCGGACAGGAGATACTCGTGTCCCAAAACTCAATCTAGTCGCTTCCATAGAAACGTTACACGATTTAGAAGGAGAAGTCATAGAACCCATAGTATTTCATAGCGACGCAATTTCTGTGTTAATTCGTCAATGTGAGGGAGCGGGCGTTGAGGTAAAGAATGAATAGTGCATCGGAAAAGAGTTACTCGTATCCCAAAACTAAATCCTGTCGTTTCCATTGAAACGTGACTCGATTTAGAAGGAGAAGTCATTGAGCACATAGTATTTCATAGCGACACAATTTCTGTGTTAATTATTCATGTGAGGGAGCGAGGGATGTAGTAAAGTTTGAACAGTGCATCGGAAAGGAGATACTCGTATCCCAAAACCAAATCCTGTCGTTTCCATTGAAACGTGACTCGATTTAGAAGGATAAGTCATTGAGCACATAGTATTTCATAGCGACGCAATTTCTGTGTTAATTCGTCATTGTGAGGGAGCGAGGGATGTAGTAAAGTTGGAACAGTGCATCGGAAAGGAGTTACTCGTCTCCCAAAACTCAATCGAGTCGTTTCCAAAGAAACGTTACAAGATTTAGAAGGAGAAGTCATAGAACCCATAGTATTTCATAGCGACGAAATTTCTGTGTTAATTCGTCAATGTGAGGGAGCGAGGGATGTAGTAAAGTAGGAACAGTGCATCGGACAGGAGATACTCGTGTCCCAAAACTCAATCCAGTCATTTCCATAGAAACGTTACACGATTTAGAAGGAGAAGTCGTAGAACCCATAGTATTTCATAGCGACGCAATTTCTGTGTTAATTCGTCAATGTGAGGGAGCGAGCGTTGAGGTAAAGAATGAATAGTGCATCGGAAAAGAGTTACTCGTATCCCAAAACTAAATCCTGTCGTTTCCATTGAAACGTGACTCGATTTAGGAGGAGAAGTCATTGAGCACATAGTATTTCATAGCGACGAAATTTCTGTGTTAATTCGTCAATGTGAGGGAGCGAGGGATGTAGTAAAGTAGGAACAGTGCTTCGGAAAGGAGATACTCGTGTCCCAAAACTCAATCCAGTCGCTTCCAAAGAAACGTTACACGATTTAGAAGGAGAAGTCATAGAACCCATAGTATTTCATAGCGACGCAATTTCTGTGCTAATTCGGCAATGTGATGGAGCGAGCGTTGAGGTAAAGAATGAGTAGTGCATCGGAAAGGAGTTACTCGTATCCCAAAACTAAATCCTGTCGTTTCCATTGAAACGTGACTCGATTTAGGAGGAGAAGTCATTGAGCACATAGTATTTCATAGCGACGCAATTTCTGTGTTAATTATTCATGTGAGGGAGCGAGGGATGTAGTAAAGTGGGAACAGTGCATCGGAAAGGAGATACCCGTATCCCAAAACTAAATCCTGTCGTTTCCATTGAAACGTGACTCGATTTAGGAGGAGAAGTCATTGAGCACATAGTATTTCATAACGACGCAATTTCTGTGTTAATTATTCATGTGAGGGAGCGAGGGATGTAGTAAAGTGGGAACAGTGCATCGGAAAGGAGATACTCGTATCCCAAAAATAAATCCTGTCGTTTCCATTGAAACGTGACTCGATTTAGGAGGAGTAGTCATTGAGCACATAATATTTCATAGCGACGCAATTTCTGTGTTAATTATTCATGTGAGGGGGCGAGGGATGTAGTAAAGTGGGAACAGTGCATCGATAAGGAGATACTCGTATCCCAAAACTAAATCCTGTCGTTTCCATTGAAACGTGACTCGTTTTAGGAGGAGAAGTCATTGAGCACATAGTATTTCATAGCAACGCAATTTCTGTGTTAATTCGTCAATGTGAGGGAGCGAGGGATGTAGTAAAGTGGGGACAGTGCATCGGAAAGGAGTTACTCGTATCCCAAAACTAAATCCTGTCGTTTCCATTGATACGTGACTCGATTTAGGAGGAGAAGTCATTGAGCACATAGTATTTCATAGCGACGCAATTTCTGTGTTAATTATTCATGTGAGGGAGCGAGGGATGTAGTAAAGTAGGAACAGTGCATCGATAAGGAGATACTCGTATCCCAAAACCAAATCCTGTCGTTTCCATTGAAACGTGACTCGATTTAGGAGGAGAAGTCATTGAGCACATATTATTTCATAGCGACGCAATTTCTGTGTTAATTCGTCAATGTGAGGGAGCGAGGGATGTAGTAAAGTGGGAACAGTGCATCGGAAAGGAGTTACTCGTGTCCAAAAACTAAATCCTGTCGTTTCCATTGAAACGTGACTCGATAAGGAGGAGGAGAAGTCATTGAGCACATAGCATTTCATAGCGACGCAATTTCGGTGTTAATTATTCGTGTGAGGGAGCGAGGCATGTAGTAAAGTGGGAACAGTGCATCGGAAAGGAGATACTCGTATCCCAAAACTAAATCCTGTCTTTTCCATTGAAACGTGACTCGATTTAGGAGGAGAAGTCATTGAGCACATAGTATTTCATAGCGACGCAATTTCTGTGTTAATTCGTCAATGTGAGGGAGCGAGCGTTGAGGTAAAGAATGAATAGTGCTTCGGAAAGGGTTTACTCGTATCCCAAAACTAAATCCTGTCGTTTCCATTGAAACGAGACTCGATTTAGGAGGAGAAGTCATTGAGCACATAGTATTTCATAGCGACGCAATTTCTGTGTTAATTCGTCAATGTGAGAGAGCGAGCGTTGAGGTAAAGAATGAATAGTGCATCGGAAAGGAGTTACTCGTATCCCAAAACTAAATCCTCTCGTTTCCATTGAAACGTGACTCGATTTAGGAGGAGAAGTCATTGAGCACATAGTATTTCATAGCGACGCAATTTCTGTGTTAATTATTCATGTGAGGGGGCGAGGGATGTAGTAAAGTTGGAACAGTGCATCGGAAAGGAGATACTCGTATCCCAAAACTAAATCCTGTCGTTTCCATTGAAACGTGACTCGATTTAGGAGGGGAAGTCATTGAGCACATAGTATTTCATATCGACGCAATTTCTGTGTTAATTATTCATGTGAGGGAGCGAGGGATGTAGTAAAGTGGGAACAGTGCATCGGAAAGGAGATACTCGTATCCCAAAACTAAATCCTGTCGTTTCCATTGGAACGTGACTCGATTTAGGAGGAGAAGTCATTGAGCACATAGTATTTCATAGCGACGCAATTTCTGTGATAATTATTCATGTGAGGGAGCGAGGGATGTAGTAAAGTTGGAACAGTGCATCGGAAGGGAGATACTCGTATCCCAAAAGTAAATCCTGTCGTTTCCATTGAAACGTGACTCGATTTAGGAAGGGAAGTCATTGAGCACATAGTATTTCATAGCGACGCAATTTCTGTGTTAATTCGTCAATGTGAGGGAGCGAGGGATGTAGTAAAGTGGGAACAGTGCATCCGAAAGGAGTTACTCGTATCCCAAAACTAAATCCTGTGGTTTCCATTGATACGTGACTCGATTTAGGAGGAGAAGTCATTGAGCACATAGTATTTCATAGCGACGCAATTTCTGTGTTAATTATTCATGTGAGGGAGCGAGGGATGTAGTAAAGTAGGAACAGTGCATCGGAAAGGAGATACTCGTGTCGCAAAACTCAATCCAGTCGTTTCCATAGAAACGTGACTCGATTTAGGAGGAGAAGTCATTGAGCACATATTATTTCATAGAGACACAATTTCTGTGTTAATTATTCATGTGAGGGAGCGAGGGATGTAGTAAAGTGGGAACAGTGAATCGGAAGGGAGATACTCGTATCCCAAAACCAAATCCTGTCGTTTCCATTGAAACGTGACTCGATTTAGGAGGAGAAGTCATTGAGCACATAGTATTTCATAGCGACGCAATTTCTGTGTTAATTCGTCAATGTGAGTGAGCGAGGGACGTAGTAAAGTGGGAACAGTGCATCGGAAAGGAGTTACTCGTATCCCAAAACTAAATCATGTCGTTTCCATTGATACGTGACTCGATTTAGGAGGAGAAGTCATTGAGCACATAGTATTTCATAGTGACGCAATTTCTGTATTAATTATTCATGTGAGGGAGCGAGGGATGTAATAAAGTAGGAACAGTGCATCGGAAAGGAGATACTCGTGTCCCAAAACTCAATCCAGTCGTTTCCAAAGAAACGTTACACGATTTAGAAGGAGAAGTCATAGAACCCATAGTATTTCATAGCGACGGAATTTCTGTGTTAATTCGTCAATGTGAGGGAGCGAGCGTTGAGGTAAAGAATGAATAGTGCATCGGAAAGGAGTTACTCGTATCCCAAAACTAAATCCTGTCGTTTCCATTGAAACGTGACTCGATTTAGGAGGAGAAGTCATTGAGCACATAGTATTTCATAGCGACGCAATTTCTGTGTTAATTATTCATGTGAGGGAGCGAGGGATGTAGTAAAGTGGGAACAGTGCATCGGAGAGAAGATACTCGTATCCCAAAACTAAATCCTGTCGTTTCCTATGAAACGTGACTCGATTTAGGAGGAGAAGCCATTGAGCACATAGTATTTCATAGCGACGCAATTTCTGTGTTAATTATTCATGTGAGGGAGTGAGGGATGTAGTAAAGTGGGAACAGTGCATCGGAAAGGATATACTCGTATCCCAAAACTAAATCCTGTCGTATCCATTGAAACGTGACTCGATTTAGGAGGAGAAGTCATTGAGCACATAGTATCTCACAGCGACGCAATTTCTGTGTTAATTATTCATGTGAGGGAGCGAGGGATGTAGTAAAGTGGGAACAGTGCATCGATAAGGAGATACTCGTATCCCAAAACTAAATCCTGTCGTTTCCATTGAAACGTGACTCGATTTAGGAGGAGAAGTCATTGAGCACATAGTATTTCATAGCAACGCAATTTCTGTGTTAATTCGTCAATGTGAGGGAGCGAGGGATGTAGTAAAGTGGGAACAGTGCATCGGAAAGGAGTTACTCGTATCCAAAAACTAAATCCTGTCGTTTCCATTGATACGTGACTCGATTTAGGAGGAGTAATCATTGAGCACATAGTATTTCATAGCGACGCCATTTCTGTGTTAATTATTCATGTGAGGGAGCGAGGGATGTGGTAAAGTGGGAACAGTGCATCGGAAGGGAGATACTCGTATCCCAAAAGTAAATCCTGTCGTTTCCATTGAAACGTGACTCGATTTAGGAAGGGAAGTCATTGAGCACATAGTATTTCATAGCGACGCAATTTCTGTGTTAATTCGTCAATGTGAGGGAGCGAGGGATGTAGTAAAGTGGGAACAGTGCATCGGAAAGGAGTTACTCGTATCCCAAAACTAAATCCTGTGGTTTCCATTGATACGTGACTCGATTTAGGAGGAGAAGTCATTGGGCACATAGTATTTCATAGCGACGCAATTTCTGTGTTAATTATTCATGTGAGGGAGCGAGGGATGTAGTAAAGTAGGAACAGTGCATCGGAAAGGAGATACTCGTGTCGCAAAACTCAATCCAGTCGTTTCCATAGAAACGTGACTCGATTTAGGAGGAGAAGTCATTGAGCACATATTATTTCATAGCGACACAATTTCTGTGTTAATTATTCATGTGAGGGAGCGAGGGATGTAGTAAAGTGGGAACAGTGAATCGGAAGGGAGATACTCGTATCCCAAAACCAAATCCTGTCGTTTCCATTGAAACGTGACTCGATTTAGGAGGAGAAGTCATTGAGCACATAGTATTTCATAGCGACGCAATTTCTGTGTTAATTCGTCAATGTGAGTGAGCGAGGGATGTAGTAAAGTGGGAACAGTGCATCGGAAAGGAGTTACTCGTATCCCAAAACTAAATCATGTCGTTTCCATTGATACGTGACTCGATTTAGGACGAGAAGTCATTGAGCACATAGTATTTCATAGTGACGCAATTTCTGTGTTAATTATTCATGTGAGGGAGCGAGGGATGTAATAAAGTAGGAACAGTGCATCGGAAAGGAGATACTCGTGTCCCAAAACTCAATCCAGTCGTTTCCAAAGAAACGTTACACGATTTAGAAGGAGAAGTCATAGAACCCATAGTATTTCATAGCGACGGAATTTCTGTGTTAATTCGTCAATGTGAGGGAGCGAGCGTTGAGGTAAAGAATGAATAGTGCATCGGAAAGGAGTTACTCGTATCCCAAAACTAAATCCTGTCGTTTCCATTGAAACGTGACTCGATTTAGGAGGAGAAGTCATTGAGCACATAGTATTTCATAGCGACGCAATTTCTGTGTTAATTATTCATGTGAGGGAGCGAGGGATGTAGTAAAGTGGGAACAGTGCATCGGAGAGAAGATACTCGTATCCCAAAACTAAATCCTGTCGTTTCCTATGAAACGTGACTCGATTTATAAGGAGAAGCCATTGAGCACATAGTATTTCATAGCGACGCAATTTCTGTGTTAATTATTCATGTGAGGGAGTGAGGGATGTAGTAAAGTGGGAACAGTGCATCGGAAAGGATATACTCGTATCCCAAAACTAAATCCTGTCGTATCCATTGAAACGTGACTCGATTTAGGAGGAGAAGTCATTGAGCACATAGTATTTCACAGCGACGCAATTTCTGTGTTAATTATTCATGTGAGGGAGCGAGGGATGTAGTAAAGTGGGAACAGTGCATCGCAAATATGTTACTCGTATCTCAAAACTAAATCCTGTCGTTTCCATTGAAACGTGATTCGATTTAGGAGGAGAAGTCATTGAGCACATAGTATTTCATAGCGACGCAATTTCTGTGTTAATTATTCATGTGAGTTAGCGAGGGATGTTGTAAAGAGGGTACAGTGCATCGGAAAGGAGTTACTCGTATCCCAAAACTAAATCCTGTCGTTTCCATTGAAACGTGACTCGATTTAGGAGGAGAAGTCATTGAGCACATAGTATTTCATAGCGACGCAATTTCTGTGTTAATTATTCATGTGAGGGGGCGAGGGATGTAGTAAAGTTGGAACAGTGCATCGGAAAGGTGATACTCGTATCCCAAAACCAAATCCTGTCGTTTCCATTGAAACGTGACTCGATTTAGGAGGAGAAGTCATTGAGCACATTGTATTTCATAGCGACGCAATTTATGTGTTAATTATTCATGTGAGGGAGCGAGGGATGTAGTAAAGTGGGAACAGTGCATCGATAAGGAGATACTCGTATCCCAAAACCAAATCCTGTCGTTTCCATTGAAACGTGACTCGATTTAGGAGGAGAAGTCATTGAGCACATATTATTTCATAGCGACGCAATTTCAGTGTTAATTCGTCAATGTGAGGGAGCGAGGGATGTAGTAAAGTGGGGACAGTGCATCGGAAAGGAGTTACTCGTATCCCAAAACTAAATCCTGTCGTTTCCATTGATACGTGACTCGATTTAGGAGGAGAAGTCATTGAGCACATAGTATTTCATAGCGACGCAATTTCTGTGTTAATTATTCATGTGAGGGAGCGAGGGATGTAGTAAAGTAGGAACAGTGCATCGATAAGGAGATACTCGTATCCCAAAACCAAATCCTGTCGTTTCCATTGAAACGTGACTCGATTTAGGAGGAGAAGTCATTGAGCACATATTATTTCATAGCGACGCAATTTCTGTGTTAATTCGTCAATGTGAGGGAGCGAGGGATGTAGTAAAGTGGGAACAGTGCATCGGAAAGGAGTTACTCGTGTCCAAAAACTAAATCCTGTCGTTTCCATTGAAACGTGACTCGATAAGGAGGAGGAGAAGTCATTGAGCACATAGCATTTCATAGCGACGCAATTTCGGTGTTAATTATTCGTGTGAGGGAGCGAGGCATGTAGTAAAGTGGGAACAGTGCATCGGAAAGGAGATACTCGTATCCCAAAACTAAATCCTGTCTTTTCCATTGAAACGTGACTCGATTTAGGAGGAGAAGTCATTGAGCACATAGTATTTCATAGCGACGCAATTTCTGTGTTAATTCGTCAATGTGAGGGAGCGAGCGTTGAGGTAAAGAATGAATAGTGCTTCGGAAAGGGTTTACTCGTATCCCAAAACTAAATCCTGTCGTTTCCATTGAAACGAGACTCGATTTAGGAGGAGAAGTCATTGAGCACATAGTATTTCATAGCGACGCAATTTCTGTGTTAATTCGTCAATGTGAGAGAGCGAGCGTTGAGGTAAAGAATGAATAGTGCATCGGAAAGGAGTTACTCGTATCCCAAAACTAAATCCTCTCGTTTCCATTGAAACGTGACTCGATTTAGGAGGAGAAGTCATTGAGCACATAGTATTTCATAGCGACGCAATTTCTGTGTTAATTATTCATGTGAGGGGGCGAGGGATGTAGTAAAGTTGGAACAGTGCATCGGAAAGGAGATACTCGTATCCCAAAACTAAATCCTGTCGTTTCCATTGAAACGTGACTCGATTTAGGAGGGGAAGTCATTGAGCACATAGTATTTCATATCGACGCAATTTCTGTGTTAATTATTCATGTGAGGGAGCGAGGGATGTAGTAAAGTGGGAACAGTGCATCGGAAAGGAGATACTCGTATCCCAAAACTAAATCCTGTCGTTTCCATTGGAACGTGACTCGATTTAGGAGGAGAAGTCATTGAGCACATAGTATTTCATAGCGACGCAATTTCTGTGATAATTATTCATGTGAGGGAGCGAGGGATGTAGTAAAGTTGGAACAGTGCATCGGAAGGGAGATACTCGTATCCCAAAAGTAAATCCTGTCGTTTCCATTGAAACGTGACTCGATTTAGGAAGGGAAGTCATTGAGCACATAGTATTTCATAGCGACGCAATTTCTGTGTTAATTCGTCAATGTGAGGGAGCGAGGGATGTAGTAAAGTGGGAACAGTGCATCCGAAAGGAGTTACTCGTATCCCAAAACTAAATCCTGTGGTTTCCATTGATACGTGACTCGATTTAGGAGGAGAAGTCATTGAGCACATAGTATTTCATAGCGACGCAATTTCTGTGTTAATTATTCATGTGAGGGAGCGAGGGATGTAGTAAAGTAGGAACAGTGCATCGGAAAGGAGATACTCGTGTCGCAAAACTCAATCCAGTCGTTTCCATAGAAACGTGACTCGATTTAGGAGGAGAAGTCATTGAGCACATATTATTTCATAGAGACACAATTTCTGTGTTAATTATTCATGTGAGGGAGCGAGGGATGTAGTAAAGTGGGAACAGTGAATCGGAAGGGAGATACTCGTATCCCAAAACCAAATCCTGTCGTTTCCATTGAAACGTGACTCGATTTAGGAGGAGAAGTCATTGAGCACATAGTATTTCATAGCGACGCAATTTCTGTGTTAATTCGTCAATGTGAGTGAGCGAGGGACGTAGTAAAGTGGGAACAGTGCATCGGAAAGGAGTTACTCGTATCCCAAAACTAAATCATGTCGTTTCCATTGATACGTGACTCGATTTAGGAGGAGAAGTCATTGAGCACATAGTATTTCATAGTGACGCAATTTCTGTGTTAATTATTCATGTGAGGGAGCGAGGGATGTAATAAAGTAGGAACAGTGCATCGGAAAGGAGATACTCGTGTCCCAAAACTCAATCCAGTCGTTTCCAAAGAAACGTTACACGATTTAGAAGGAGAAGTCATAGAACCCATAGTATTTCATAGCGACGGAATTTCTGTGTTAATTCGTCAATGTGAGGGAGCGAGCGTTGAGGTAAAGAATGAATAGTGCATCGGAAAGGAGTTACTCGTATCCCAAAACTAAATCCTGTCGTTTCCATTGAAACGTGACTCGATTTAGGAGGAGAAGTCATTGAGCACATAGTATTTCATAGCGACGCAATTTCTGTGTTAATTATTCATGTGAGGGAGCGAGGGATGTAGTAAAGTGGGAACAGTGCATCGGAGAGAAGATACTCGTATTCCAAAACTAAATCCTGTCGTTTCCTATGAAACGTGACTCGATTTAGGAGGAGAAGCCATTGAGCACATAGTATTTCATAGCGACGCAATTTCTGTGTTAATTATTCATGTGAGGGAGTGAGGGATGTAGTAAAGTGGGAACAGTGCATCGGAAAGGATATACTCGTATCCCAAAACTAAATCCTGTCGTATCCATTGAAACGTGACTCGATTTAGGAGGAGAAGTCATTGAGCACATAGTATTTCACAGCGACGCAATTTCTGTGTTAATTATTCATGTGAGGGAGCGAGGGATGTAGTAATGTGGGAACAGTGCATCGATAAGGAGATACTCGTATCCCAAAACTAAATCCTGTCGTTTCCATTGAAACGTGACTCGATTTAGGAGGAGAAGTCATTGAGCACATAGTATTTCATAGCAACGCAATTTCTGTGTTAATTCGTCAATGTGAGGGAGCGAGGGATGTAGTAAAGTGGGAACAGTGCATCGGAAAGGAGTTACTCGTATCCAAAAACTAAATCCTGTCGTTTCCATTGATACGTGACTCGATTTAGGAGGAGAAATCATTGAGCACATAGTATTTCATAGCGACGCCATTTCTGTGTTAATTATTCATGTGAGGGAGCGAGGGATGTAGTAAAGTGGGAACAGTGCATCGGAAGGGAGATACTCGTATCCCAAAAGTAAATCCTGTCGTTTCCATTGAAACGTGACTCGATTTAGGAAGGGAAGTCATTGAGCACATAGTATTTCATAGCGACGCAATTTCTGTGTTAATTCGTCAATGTGAGGGAGCGAGGGATGTAGTAAAGTGGGAACAGTGCATCGGAAAGGAGTTACTCGTATCCCAAAACTAAATCCTGTGGTTTCCATTGATACGTGACTCGATTTAGGAGGAGAAGTCATTGAGCACATAGTATTTCATAGCGACGCAATTTCTGTGTTAATTATTCATGTGAGGGAGCGAGGGATGTAGTAAAGTAGGAACAGTGCATCGGAAAGGAGATACTCGTGTCGCAAAACTCAATCCAGTCGTTTCCATAGAAACGTGACTCGATTTAGGAGGAGAAGTCATTGAGCACATATTATTTCATAGCGACACAATTTCTGTGTTAATTATTCATGTGAGGGAGCGAGGGATGTAGTAAAGTGGGAACAGTGAATCGGAAGGGAGATACTCGTATCCCAAAACCAAATCCTGTCGTTTCCATTGAAACGTGACTCGATTTAGGAGGAGAAGTCATTGAGCACATAGTATTTCATAGCGACGCAATTTCTGTGTTAATTCGTCAATGTGAGTGAGCGAGGGATGTAGTAAAGTGGGAACAGTGCATCGGAAAGGAGTTACTCGTATCCCAAAACTAAATCATGTCGTTTCCATTGATACGTGACTCGATTTAGGAGGAGAAGTCATTGAGCACATAGTATTTCATAGTGACGCAATTTCTGTGTTAATTATTCATGTGAGGGAGCGAGGGATGTAATAAAGTAGGAACAGTGCATCGGAAAGGAGATACTCGTGTCCCAAAACTCAATCCAGTCGTTTCCAAAGAAACGTTACACGATTTAGAAGGAGAAGTCATAGAACCCATAGTATTTCATAGCGACGGAATTTCTGTGTTAATTCGTCAATGTGAGGGAGCGAGCGTTGAGGTAAAGAATGAATAGTGCATCGGAAAGGAGTTACTCGTATCCCAAAACTAAATCCTGTCGTTTCCATTGAAACGTGACTCGATTTAGGAGGAGAAGTCATTGAGCACATAGTATTTCATAGCGACGCAATTTCTGTGTTAATTATTCATGTGAGGGAGCGAGGGATGTAGTAAAGTGGGAACAGTGCATCGGAGAGAAGATACTCGTATCCCAAAACTAAATCCTGTCGTTTCCTATGAAACGTGACTCGATTTATAAGGAGAAGCCATTGAGCACATAGTATTTCATAGCGACGCAATTTCTGTGTTAATTATTCATGTGAGGGAGTGAGGGATGTAGTAAAGTGGGAACAGTGCATCGGAAAGGATATACTCGTATCCCAAAACTAAATCCTGTCGTATCCATTGAAACGTGACTCGATTTAGGAGGAGAAGTCATTGAGCACATAGTATTTCACAGCGACGCAATTTCTGTGTTAATTATTCATGTGAGGGAGCGAGGGATGTAGTAAAGTGGGAACAGTGCATCGCAAATATGTTACTCGTATCTCAAAACTAAATCCTGTCGTTTCCATTGAAACGTGATTCGATTTAGGAGGAGAAGTCATTGAGCACATAGTATTTCATAGCGACGCAATTTCTGTGTTAATTATTCATGTGAGTTAGCGAGGGATGTTGTAAAGAGGGTACAGTGCATCGGAAAGGAGTTACTCGTATCCCAAAACTAAATCCTGTCGTTTCCATTGAAACGTGACTCGATTTAGGAGGAGAAGTCATTGAGCACATAGTATTTCATAGCGACGCAATTTCTGTGTTAATTATTCATGTGAGGGGGCGAGGGATGTAGTAAAGTTGGAACAGTGCATCGGAAAGGTGATACTCGTATCCCAAAACCAAATCCTGTTGTTTCCATTGAAACGTGACTCGATTTAGGAGGAGAAGTCATTGAGCACATTGTATTTCATAGCGACGCAATTTATGTGTTAATTATTCATGTGAGGGAGCGAGGGATGTAGTAAAGTGGGAACAGTGCATCGATAAGGAGATACTCGTATCCCAAAACCAAATCCTGTCGTTTCCATTGAAACGTGACTCGATTTAGGAGGAGAAGTCATTGAGCACATATTATTTCATAGCGACGCAATTTCTGTGTTAATTCGTCAATGTGAGGGAGCGAGGGATGTAGTAAAGTGGGAACAGTGCATCGGAAAGGAGTTACTCGTGTCCAAAAACTAAATCCTGTCGTTTCCATTGAAACGTGACTCGATAAGGAGGAGGAGAAGTCATTGAGCACATAGCATTTCATAGCGACGCAATTTCGGTGTTAATTATTCATGTGAGGGAGCGAGGCATGTAGTAAAGTGGGAACAGTGCATAGGAAAGGAGATACTCGTATCCCAAAACTAAATCCTGTCTTTTCCATTGAAACGTGACTCGATTTAGGAGGAGAAGTCATTGAGCACATAGTATTTCATAGCGACGCAATTTCTGTGTTAATTCGTCAATGTGAGGGAGCGAGCGTTGAGGTAAAGAATGAATAGTGCTTCGGAAAGGGTTTACTCGTATCCCAAAACTAAATCCTGTCGTTTCCATTGAAACGAGACTCGATTTAGGAGGAGAAGTCATTGAGCACATAGTATTTCATAGCGACGCAATTTCTGTGTTAATTCGTCAATGTGAGGGAGCGAGCGTTGAGGTAAAGAATGAATAGTGCATCGGAAAGGAGTTACTCGTATCCCAAAACTAAATCCTCTCGTTTCCATTGAAACGTGACTCGATTTAGGAGGAGAAGTCATTGAGCACATAGTATTTCATAGCGACGCAATTTCTGTGTTAATTATTCATGTGAGGGGGCGAGGGATGTAGTAAAGTTGGAACAGTGCATCGGAAAGGAGATACTCGTATCCCAAAACTAAATCCTGTCTTTCCATTGAAACGTGACTCGATTTAGGAGGGGAAGTCATTGAGCACATAGTAATTCATATCGACGCAATTTCTGTGTTAATTATTCATGTGAGGGAGCGAGGGATGTAGTAAAGTGGGAACAGTGCTTCGGAAAGGAGATACTCGTATCCCAAAACTAAATCCTGTCGTTTCCATTGGAACGTGACTCGATTTAGGAGGAGAAGTCATTGAGCACATAGTATTTCATAGCGACGCAATTTCTGTGATAATTATTCATGTGAGGGAGCGAGGGATGTAGTAAAGTTGGAACAGTGCATCGGAAGGGAGATACTCGTATCCCAAAAGTAAATCCTGTCGTTTCCATTGAAACGTGACTCGATTTAGGAAGGGAAGTCATTGAGCACATAGTATTTCATAGCGACGCAATTTCTGTGTTAATTCGTCAATGTGAGGGAGCGAGGGATGTAGAAAAGTGGGAACAGTGCATCGGAAAGGAGTTACTCGTATCCCAAAACTAAATCCTGTGGTTTCCATTGATACGTGACTCGATTTAGGAGGAGAAGTCATTGAGCACATAGTATTTCATAGCGACGCAATTTCTGTGTTAATTATTCATGTGAGGGAGCGAGGGATGTAGTAAAGTAGGAACAGTGCATCGGAAAGGAGATACTCGTGTCGCAAAACTCAATCCAGTCGTTTCCATAGAAACGTTACACGATTTAGAAGGAGAAGTCATAGAACCCATAGTATTTCATAGCGAAGCAATTTCTGTGTTAATTCGTCAATGTGAGGGAGCGAGCGTTGAGGTAAAGAATGAATAGTGCATCGGAAAAGAGTTACTCGTATCCCAAAACTAAATCCTGTCGTTTCCATAGAAACGTGACTCGATTTAGGAGGAGAAGTCATTGAGCACATATTATTTCATAGCGACACAATTTCTGTGTTAATTATTCATGTGAGGGAGCGAGGGATGTAGTAAAGTGGGAACAGTGAATCGGAAGGGAGATACTCGTATCCCAAAACCAAATCCTGTCGTTTCCATTGAAACGTGACTCGATTTAGGAGGAGAAGTCATTGAGCACATAGTATTTCATAGCGACGCAATTTCTGTGTTAATTCGTCAATGTGAGTGAGCGAGGGATGTAGTAAAGTGGGAACAGTGCATCGGAAAGGAGTTACTCGTATCCCAAAACTAAATCATGTCGTTTCCATTGATACGTGACTCGATTTAGGAGGAGAAGTCATTGAGCACATAGTATTTCATAGTGACGCAATTTCTGTGTTAATTATTCATGTGAGGGGGCGAGGGATGTAATAAAGTAGGAACAGTGCATCGGAAAGGAGATACTCGTGTCCCAAAACTCAATCCAGTCGTTTCCAAAGAAACGTTACACGATTTAGAAGGAGAAGTCATAGAACCCATAGTATTTCATAGCGACGGAATTTCTGTGTTAATTCGTCAATGTGAGGGAGCGAGCGTTGAGGTAAAGAATGAATAGTGCATCGGAAAGGAGTTACTCGTATCCCAAAACTAAATCCTGTCGTTTCCATTGAAACGTGACTCGATTTAGGAGGAGAAGTCATTGAGCACATAGTATTTCATAGCGACGCAATTTCTGTGTTAATTATTCATGTGAGGGAGCGAGGGATGTAGTAAAGTGGGAACAGTGCATCGGAGAGGAGATACTCGTATCCCAAAACTAAATCCTGTCGTTTCCATTGAAACGTGACTCGATTTAGGAGGAGAAGCCATTGAGCACATAGTATTTCATAGCGACGCAATTTCTGTGTTAATTATTCATGTGAGGGAGTGAGGGATGTAGTAAAGTGGGAACAGTGCATCGGAAAGGATATACTCGTATCCCAAAACTAAATCCTGTCGTATCCATTGAAACGTGACTCGATTTAGGAGGAGAAGTCATTGAGCACATAGTATTTCACAGCGACGCAATTTCTGTGTTAATTATTCATGTGAGGGAGCGAGGGATGTAGTAAAGTGGGAACAGTGCATCGATAAGGAGATACTCGTATCCCAAAACTAAATCCTGTCGTTTCCATTGAAACGTTACTCGATTTAGGAGGAGAAGTCATTGAGCACATAGTATTTCATAGCAACGCAATTTCTGTGTTAATTCGTCAATGTGAGGGAGTGAGGGATGTAGTAAAGTGGGAACAGTGCATCGGAAAGGAGTTACTCGTATCCAAAAACTAAATCCTGTCGTTTCCATTGATACGTGACTCGATTTAGGAGGAGAAATCATTGAGCACATAGTATTTCATAGCGACGCCATTTCTGTGTTAATTCATCATGTGAGGGAGCGAGGGATGTAGTAAAGTGGGAACAGTGCATCGGAAAGGAGATACTCGTATCCCAAAACTAAATCCTGTCGTTTCCATTGAAACGTGACTCGATTTAGGAGGAGAACTCATTGGGCCCATAGTATTTCATAGCGACGCAATTTCTGTGTTAATTCGTCAATGTGAGGGAGCGAGCGTTGAGGTAAAGAATGAATAGTGCATCGGAAAGGAGTTACTCGTATCCCAAAACTAAATCCTGTCGTTTCCATTGAAACGTGACTCGATTTAGGAGGAGAAGTCATTGAGCACATAGTATTTCATTGCGACGCAATTTCTGTGTTAATTATTCATGTGAGGGAGCGAGGGATGTAGTAAAGTGGGAACAGTGCATCGGAAAGGATATACTCGTATCCCAAAACTAAATCCTGTCGTTTCCATTGAAACGTGACTCGATTTAGGAGGAGAAGTCATTGAGCACATAGTATTTCATAGCGACGCAATTTCTGTGTTAATTATTCATGTGAGGGAGCGAGGGATGTAGTAAAGTGGGAACAGTGCATCAGAAAGAGATACTCGTATCCCAAAACTAAATCCTGTCGTTTCCATTGAAACGTGACTCGATTTAGGAGGAGAAGTCATTGAGCACATAGTATTTCATAGCGACGCAATTTCTGTGTTAATTATTCATGTGAGGGAGCGAGGGATGTAGTAATGTGGGAACAGTGCATCGGAAGGGAGATACTCGTATCCCAAAAGTAAATCCTGTCGTTTCCATTGAAACGTGACTCGATTTAGGAGGGGAAGTCATTGAGCACATAGTATTTCATAACGACGCAATTTCTGTGTTAATTCGTCAATGTGAGGGAGCAAGGAATGTAGTAAAGTGGGAACAGTGCAGCGGAAAGGAGTTACTCGTATCCCAAAACTAAATCCTGTCGTTTCCATTGATACGTGACTCGATTTAGGAGGAGAAGTCATTGAGCACATAGTATTTCATAGCGACGCAATTTCTGTGTTAATTATTCATGTGAGGGAGCGAGGGATGTAGTAAAGTTGGAACAGTGCATCGGAAAGGAGATACTCGTGTCCCAAAACTCAATTCAGTCGTTTCCATAGAAACGTTACACGATTTAGAAGGAGAAGTCATAGAACCCATAGTATTTCATAGCGACGCAATTTCTGTGTTAATTCGTCAATGTGAGGGAGCGAGCGTTGAGGTAAAGAATGAAAGTGCATCGGAAAAGAGTTACTCGTATCCCAAAACTAAATCCTGTCGTTTCCATTGAAACGTGACTCGATTTAGGAGGAGAAGTCATTGAGCACATATTATTTCATAGCGACACAATTTCTGTGTTAATTATTCATGTGAGGGAGCGAGGGATGTAGTAAAGTGGGAACAGTGCATCGGAAAGGAGAAACTCGTATCCCAAAACCAAATCCTGTCGTTTCCATTGAAACGTGACTCGATTTAGGAGGAGAAGTCATTGAGCACACACTATTTCATAGCGACGCAATTTCTGTGTTAATACGTCAATGTGAGGGAGCGAGGGATGTGGTAAAGTGGGCACAGTGCATCGGAAAGGAGTTACTCGTATCCCAAAACTAAATCATGTCGTTTCCATTGATTCGTGACTCGATTTAGGAGGAGAAGTCATTGAGCACATAGTATTTCATAGTGACGCAATTTCTGTGTTAATTATTCATGTGAGGGAGCGAGGGATGTAGTCAAGTAGGAACAGTGCATCGGAAAGGAGATACTCGTGTCCCAAAACTCAATCCAGTCGTTTCCAAAGAAACGTTACATGATTTAGAAGGAGAAGTCATAGAACCCATAGTATTTCATAGCGACGCAATTTCTGTGTTAATTCGTCAATGTGAGGGAGCGAGGGATGTAGTAAAGTGGGAACAGTGCATCGGAAAGGAGTTACTCGTATCCAAAAACTAAATCCCGTCGTTTCCATTGAAACGTCTCTCGATTTAGGAGGAGAGATCATTGAGCACATAGTATTTCATAGCGACGCCATTTCTGTGTTAATTATTCATGTGAGGGAGCGAGGGATGTAGTTAAGTGGGAACAGTGCATCGGAAAGGAGATACTCGTATCCCAAAACTAAATCCTGTCGTTCCATTGAAACGTGACTCGATTTAGGAGGAGAAGTCATTGAGCACATAGTATTTCATAGCGACGCAATTTCTGTGTTAATTATTCATGTCAGGGAGCGAGGGATGTTTTAAAGTGGGAACAGTGCATCGCAAAGGTGTCACGCGTATCCCAAAACTAAATCCTGTCGTTTCCATTGAAACGTCACTCGATTTAGGAGGAGAAGTCATTGAGCACATAGTATTTCATAGCGACGCAATTTCTGTGTTAATTATTCATGTGAGTTAGCGAGGGATGTTGTAAAGAGGGAACAGTGCATCGGAAAGGAGTTACTCGTATCCCAAAACTAAATCCTGTCGTTTCCATCGATACGTGACTCGATTTAGGAGGAGAAGTCATTGAGCACATAGTATTTCATAGCGACGCAATTTCTGTGTTAATTATTCATGTGAGGGAGCGAGGGATGTAGTAAAGTAGGAACAGTGTATCGGAAAGGAGATACTCGTGTCCCAAAACTCAATTCAGTCGTTTCCATAGTAACGTTACACGATTTAGAAGGAGAAGTCATAGAACCCATAGTATTTCATAGCGACGCAATTTCTGTGTTAATTCGTCAATGTGAGGGAGCGAGCGTTGAGGTAAAGAATGGAAGTGCATCGGAAAAGAGTTACTCGTATCCCAAAACTAAATCCTGTCGTTTCCATTGAAACGTGACTCGATTTAGGAGGAGAAGTCATTGAGCACATATTATTTCATAGCGACACAATTTCTGTGTTAATTATTCATGTGAGGGAGCGAGGGATGTAGTAAAGTGGGAACAGTGCATCGGAAAGGAGATACTCGTATCCCAAAACCAAATCCTGTCGTTTCCATTGAAACGTGACTCGATTTAGGAGCAGAAGTCATTGAGCACATAGTATTTCATAGCGACGCAATTTCTGTGTTAATTCGTCAATGTGAGGGAGCGAGGGATGTGGTAAAGTGGGCACAGTGCATCGGAAAGGAGTTACTCGTATCCCAAAACTAAATCATGTCGTTTCCATTGATTCGTGACTCGATTTAGGAGGAGAAGTCATTGAGCACATAGTATTTCATAGTGACGCAATTTCTGTGTTAGTTATTCATGTGAGGGAGCGAGGGATGTAGTAAAGTAGGAACAGTGCATCGGAAAGGAGATACTCGTGTCCCAAAACTCAATCCAGTCGTTTCCAAAGAAACGTTACATGATTTAGAAGGAGAAGTCATAGAACCCATAGTATTTCATAGCGACGCTATTTCTGTGTTAATTCGTCAATGTGAGGGAGCGAGGGATGTAGTAAAGTGGGAACAGTGCATCGGAAAGGAGTTACTCGTATCCAAAAACTAAATCCTGTCGTTTCCATTGAAACGTCACTCGATTTAGGAGGAGAGATCATTGAGCACATAGTATTTCATAGCGACGCCATTTCTGTGTTAATTATTCATGTGAGGGAGCGAGGGATGTAGTTAAGTGGGAATAGTGCATCGGAAAGGAGATACTCGTATCCCAAAACTAAATCCTGTCGTTCCATTGAAACGTGACTCGATTTAGGAGGAGAAGTCATTGAGCACATAGTATTTCATAGCGACGCAATTTCTGTGTTAATTATTCATGTGAGGGAGCGAGGGATGTAGTAAAGTGGGAACAGTGCATCGCAAAGGTGTCACTCGTATCCCAAAACTAAATCCTGTCGTTTCCATTGAAACGTCACTCGATTTAGGAGGATAAGTCATTGAGCACATAGTATTTCATAGCGACGCAATTTCTGTGTTAATTATTCATGTGAGTTAGCGAGGGATGTTGTAAAGAGGGAACAGTGCATCGGAAAGGAGTTACTCGTATCCCAAAACTAAATCCTGTCGTTTCCATCGATACGTGACTCGATTTAGGAGGAGAAGTCCTTGAGCACATAGTATTTAATAGCGACGCAATTTCTGTGTTAATTATTCATGTGAGGGAGCGAGGGATGTAGTAAAGTGGGAACTGTGCATCGGAAAGGAGATACTTGTGTCCCAAAACTAAATCCTGTCGTTTCCATAGAAACGTGTCTCGATTTAGAAGGAGAGGTCATTTAGCACATAGCATTTCATAGCGACGCAATTTCGGTGTTAATTATTCATGTGAGGGAGCGAGGGATGTAGTAAAGTGGGAACAGTGCATCGGAATGGAGATACTCGTATCCCAAAACTAAATCCTGTCGTTTCCATTGAAACATGACTCGATTTAGGAGGAGAAGTCATTGAGCACATAGTATTTCATAGCGATGCAATTTCTGTGTTAATTCGTCAATGTGAGGGAGCGAGCGTTGAGGTAAAGAATGAATAGTGCTTCGGAAAGGGGTTACTCGTATCCCAAAACTAAATCCTGTCGTTTCCATTGAAACGTGACTCGATTTAGGAGGAGAAGTCATTGAGCACATAGTATTTCATAGCGACGCAATTTCTGTGTTAATTCGTCAATGTGAGGGAGCGAGCGTTGAGGTAAAGAATGAATAGTGCATCGGAAAGAAGTACTCGTATCTCAAAACTAAATCCTGTCGTTTCCATAGAAACGTTACACGATTTAGAAGGAGAAGTCATAGAACCCATAGTATTTCAAAGCGACGCAATTTCTGTGTTAATTCGTGAATGTGAGGGAGCGAGCGTTGAGGTAAAGAATGAATAGTGCACCGGAAAGGAGTTACTCGTATCCCAAAACTAAATCCTGTCGTTTCCATTGAAACGTGACTCGATTTAGGAGGAGAAGTCATTGAGCACATAGTATTTCATAGCGACGCAATTTCTGTGTTAATTATTCATGTGAGGGAGCGAGGGATGTAGTAAAGTGGGAACAGTGCATCGGAAAGGAGATACTCGTATCCCAAAACTAAATCCTGTCGTTTCCATTGAAACGTGACTCGATTTAGGAGGAGAAGTCATTGAGCACATAGTGTTTCATAGCGACGCAATTTCTGTGTTAATTATTCATGTGAGGGAGCGAGGGATGTAGTAAAGTGGGAACAGTGCATCGGAAAGGAGATACTCGTATCCCAAAACTCAATCCTGTCGTTTCCATAGAAACGTTACACGATTTAGAAGGAGAAGTAATAGAACCCTTAGTATTTCATAGCGACGCAATTTCTGTGTTAATTCGTCAATGTGAGGGAGCGAGCGTTGAGGTAAAGAATGAATAGTGCATCGGAAATCAGTTACTCGTATTCCAAAACTAAAACCTGTCGTTTCCATTGAAACGTGACTCGACTTAGGAGGAGAAGTCATTGAGCACATAGTATTTCATAGCGACGCAATTTCTGTGTTAATTATTCATGTGAGGGAAGGAGGGATGTAGTAAAGTAGGAAGAGTGCATCGGAAAGGAGATACTCGTGTCCCAAAACTCAATCCAGGCGTTTCCATAGAAACGTTACACGATTTAGAAGGAGAAGTCATAGAACCCATAGTATTTCATAGCGACGCAATTTCTGAGTTAATTCGTCAATGTGACGGACCGAGCGTTGAGGTAAAGAATGAATAGTGCATCGGAAAGGAGATACTCGTATCCCAAAACTAAATCCTGTCGTTTCCATTGAACGTGACTCGATTTAGGAGGAGAAGTCATTGAGCACATAGTATTTCATAGCGACGCAATTTCTGTGTAAATTATTCATGTGAGGGAGCGAGGGATGTAGTAAAGTGGGAACAGTGCATCGGAAAGGAGATACTCGAATCCCAAAACTAAATCCTGTCGTTTCCATTGAAACGTGACTCGATTTAGGAGGAGAAGTCATTGAGCACATAGTATTTCATAGCGACGCAATTTCTGTGTTAATTATTCATGTGAGGGAGCGAGGGATGTAGTAAAGTGGGAACAGTGCATCGGAAAGGAGATACTTGTGTCCCAAAACTAAATCCTGTCGTTTCCATAGAAACGTGTCTCGATTTAGGAGGAGAGGTCATTGAGCACATAGCATTTCATAGCGACGCAATTTCGGTGCTAATTATTCATGTGAGGGAGCGAGGGATGTAGTAAAGTGGGAAGAGTGCATCGGAAAGGAGATACTCGTATCCCAAAACTAAATACTGTCGTTTCCATTGAAACGTGACTCGATTTAGGAGGAGAAGTCATTGAGCACATAGTATTTCATAGCGCAGCAATTTCTGTGTTAATTCGTCAATGTGAGGGAGCGAGCGTTGAGGTAAAGAATAAATAGTGCTTCGGAAAGGGGTTACTCGTATCCCAAAACTAAATCCTGTCGTTTCCATTGAAACGTGACTCGATTTAGGAGGAGAAGTCATTGAGCACATAGTATTTCATAGCGACGCAATTTCTGTGTTAATTATTCATGTGAGGGAGCGAGGGATGTAGTAAAGTGGGAACAGTGCATCGGAAAGGAGATACTCGTATCCCAAAACTAAATCCTGTCGTTTCCATTGAAACGTGACTCGATTTAGGAGGAGAAGTCATTGAGCACATAGTATTTCATAGCGACGCAATTTCTGTGTTAATTAATCATGTGAGGGAGCGAGGGATGTAGTAAAGTGAGAACAGTGCATCGGAAAGGAGATACTCGTATCCCAAAACTCAATCCTGTCGTTTCCATAGAAACGTTAATCGATTTAGAAGGAGAAGTAATAGAACCCTTAGTATTTCATAGCGACGCAATTTCTGTGTTAATTCGTCAATGTGAGGGAGCGAGCGTTGAGGTAAAGAATGAATAGTGCATCGGAAAGGAGTTACTCGTATCCCAAAACTAAATCCTGTCGTTTCCATTGAAACGTGACTCGATTTAGGAGGAGAAGTCATTGAGCACATAGTATTTCATAGCGACGCAATTTCTGTGTTAATTATTCATGTGAGGGAGCGAGGGATGTAGTAAAGTAGGAAGAGTGCATCGGAAAGGAGATACTCGTGTCCCAATACTCAATCCAGTCGTTTCCATAGAAACGTTACACGATTTAGAAGGAGAAGTCATAGAACCCATAGTATTTCATAGCGACGCAATTTCTGAGTTAATTCGTCAATGTGACGGACCGAGCGTTGAGGTAAAGAATGAATAGTGCATCGGAAAGGAGATACTCGTATCCCAAAACTAAATCCTGTCGTTTCCATTGAACGTAACTCGATTTAGGAGGAGAAGTCATTGAGCACATAGTATTTCATAGCAACGCAATTTCTGTGTTAATTCGCCAATGTGAAGGAGCGAGCGTTGAGGTAAAGAATGAATAGTGCATCGGAAAGAAGTTACTCGTATCTCACAACTAAATCCTGTCGCTTCCATAGAAACGTTACACGATTTAGAAGGAGAAGTCATAGAACCCATAGTATTTCAAAGCGACGCAATTTCTGTGTTAATTCGTGAATGTGAGGGAGCGAGCGTTGAGGTAAAGAATGAATAGTGCACCGGAAAGGAGTTACTCGTAACCCAAAACTAAATCCTGTCGTTTCCATTGAAACGTGACTCGATTTAGGAGGAGAAGTCATTGAGCACATAGTATTTCATAGCGACGCAATTTCTGTGTTAATTATTCATGTGAGGGAGCGAGGGATGTAGTAAAGTGGGAACAGTGCATCGGAAAGGAGATACTCGTATCCCAAAACTAAATCCTGTCGTTTCCATTGAAACGTGACTCGATTTAGGAGGAGAAGTCATTGAGCACATAGTATTTCATAGCGACGCAATTTCTGTGTTAATTAATCATGTGAGGGAGCGAGGGATGTAGTAAAGTGAGAACAGTGCATCGGAAAGGAGATACTCGTATCCCAAAACTCAATCCTGTCGTTTCCTTAGAAACGTTACACGATTTAGAAGGAGAAGTAATAGAACCCTTAGTATTTCATAGCGACGCAATTTCTGTGTTAATTCGTCAATGTGAGGGAGCGAGCGTTGAGGTAAAGAATGAATAGTGCATCGGAAAGGAGTTACTCGTATCCCAAAACTAAATCCTGTCGTTTCCATTGAAACGTGACTCGATTTAGGAGGAGAAGTCATTGAGCACATAGTATTTCATTGCGACGCAATTTCTGTGTTAATTATTCATGTGAGGGAGCGAGGGATGTAGTAAAGTAGGAAGAGTACATCGGAAAGGAGATACTCGTGTCCCAAAACTCAATCCAGTCGTTTCCATAGAAACGTTACACGATTTAGAAGGAGAAGTCATAGAACCCATAGTATTTCATAGCGACGCAATTTCTGAGTTAATTCGTCAATGTGACGGACCGAGCGTTGAGGTAAAGAATGAATAGTGCATCGGAAAGGAGATACTCGTATCCCAAAACTAAATCCTGTCGTTTCCATTGAACATAACTCGATTTAGGAGGAGAAGTCATTGAGCACATAGTATTTCATAGCGACGCAATTTCTGTGTTAATTATTCATGTGAGGGAGCGAGGGATGTAGTAAAGTGGGAACAGTGCATCGGAAAGGAGATACTCGAATCCCAAAACTAAATCCTGTCGTTTCCATTGAAACGTGACTCGATTTAGGAGGAGAAGTCATTGAGCACATAGTATTTCATAGCGACGCAATTTCTGTGTTAATTATTCATGTGAGGGAGCGAGGGATGTAGTAAAGTGGGAACAGTGCATCAGAAAGGTGATACTCGTATCCCAAAACTAAATCCTGTCGTTTCCATTGAAACGTGACTCGAGTTAGGAGGAGAAGTCATTGAGCACATAGAATTTCATAGCGACGCAATTTCTGTGTTAATTATTCATGTGAGGGAGCGAGGGATGTAGTAAAGTGGGAACAGTGCATCGGAAAGGAGATACTCGTATCCCAAAACTAAATCCTGTCGTTTCCATTGAAACGTGACTCGATTTAGGAGGAGAAGTCATTGAGCACATAGTATTTCATAGCGACGCAATTTCTGTGTTAATTATTCATGTGAGGGAGCGATGGATGTAGTAAAGTGGGAACAGTGCATCGGAAAGGAGATACTCGTATCCCAAAACTCAATCCTGTCGTTTCCATAGAAACGTTACACGATTTAGAAGAAGAAGTAATAGAACCCTTAGTATTTCATAGCAACGCAATTTCTGTGTTAATTCGTCAATGTGAGGGAGCGAGCGTTGAGGTAAAGAATGAATAGTGCATCGGAAAGGAGTTACTCGTATTCCAAAACTAAATCCTGTCGTTTCCATTGAAACGTGACTCGATTTAGGAGGAGAAGTCATTGAGCACATAGTTTTTCATAGCGACGCAATTTCTGTGTTAATTATTCATGTGAGGGAAGGAGGGATGTAGTAAAGTAGGAAGAGTGCATCGGAAAGGTGATACTCGTGTCCCAAAACTCAATCCAGTCGTTTCCATAGAAACGTTACACGATTTAGAAGGAGAAGTAATAGAACCCATAGTATTTCATAGCGACGCAATTTCTGAGTTAATTCGTCAATGTGACGGACCGAGCGTTGAGGTAAAGAATGAATAGTGCATCGGAAAGGAGATACTCGTATCCCAAAACTAAATCCTGTCGTTTCCATTGAACGTGACTCTATTTAGGAGGAGAAGTCATTGAGCACATAGTATTTCATAGCGACGCAATTTCTGTGTTAATTATTCATGTGAGGGAGCGAGGGATGTAGTAAAGTGGGAACAGTGCATCGGAAAGGAGATACTCGAATCCCAAAAGTAAATCCTGTCGTTTCCATTGAAACGTGACTGGATTTAGGAGAGGAAGTCATTGAGCACATAGTATTTCATAGCGACGCAATTTCTGTGTTAATTATTCATGTGAGATAGCGAGGGATGTAGTAAAGTGGGAACAGCGCATCGGAAAGGAGATACTTGTGCCCCAAAACTAAATCCTGTCGTTTCCATAGAAACGTGTCTCGATTTAGGAGGAGAGGTCATTGAGCACATAGCATTTCATAGCGACGCAATTTCGGTGTTAATTATTCATGTGAGGGAGCGAGGGATGTAGTAAAGTGGGAAGAGTGCTTCGGAAAGGAGATACTCGTATCCCAAAACTAAATACTGTCGTTTCCATTGAAACGTGACTCGATTTAGGAGGAGAAGTCATTGAGCACATAGTATTTCATAGCGATGCAATTTCTGTGTTAATTCGTCAATGTGAGGGAGCGAGCGTTGAGGTAAAGAATGATTAGTGCTTCGGAAAGGGGTTACTCATATCCCAAAACTAAATCCTGTCGTTTCCATTGAAACGTGACTCGATTTAGGAGGAGAAGTCATTGAGCACATAGTAATTCATAGCGACGCAATTTCTGTGTTAATTCGTCAATGTGAGGGAGCGAGCGTTGAGGTAAAGAATGAATAGTGCATCGGAAAGAAGTTACTCGTATCTCACAACTAAATCCTGTCGTTTCCATAGAAACGTTACACGATTTAGAAGGAGAAGTCATAGAACCCATAGTATTTCAAAGCGACGCAATTTCTGTGTTAATTCGTGAATGTGAGGGAGCGGGCGTTGAGGTAAAGAATGAATAGTGCACCGGAAAGGAGTTACTCGTATCCCAAAACTAAATCCTGTCGTTTCCATTGAAACGTGACTCGATTTAGGAGGAGAAGTCATTGAGCACATAGTATTTCATAGCGACGCAATTTCTGTGTTAATTATTCATGTGAGGGAGCGAGGGATGTAGTAAAGTGGGAACAGTGCATCGGAAAAGACATACTCGTATCCCAAAACTAAATCTTGTCGTTTCCATTGAAACGTGACTCGATTTAGGAGGAGAAGTCATTGAGCACATAGTATTTCATAGCGACGCAATTTCTGTGTTAATTAATCATGTGAGGGAGCGAGGGATGTAGTAAAGTGAGAACAGTGCATCGGAAAGGAGATACTCGTACCCCAAAACTCAATCCTGTCGTTTCCATAGAAACGTTACACGATTTAGAAGGAGAAGTAATAGAACCCTTAGTATTTCATAGCGACGCAATTTCTGTGTTAATTCGTCAATGTGAGGGAGCGAGCGTTGAGGTAAAGAATGAATAGTGCATCGGAAAGGAGTTACTCGTATCCCAAAACTAAATCCTGTCGTTTCCATTGAAACGTGACTCGATTTAGGAGGAGAAGTCATTGAGCACATAGTATTTCATGGCGACGCAATTTCTGTGTTAATTATTCATGTGAGGGAGCGAGGGATGTAGTAAAGTAGGAAGAGTGCATCGGAAAGGAGATACTCGTATAACAAAACTAAATACTGTCGTTTCCATTGAAACGTGACTCGATTTAGGAGGAGAAGTCATTGAGCACATAGTATTTCATAGCGATGCAATTTCTGTGTTAATTCGTCAATGTGAGGGAGCGAGCGTTGAGGTAAAGAATGAATAGTGCTTCGGAAAGGGGTTACTCGTATCCCTAAACTAAATCCTGTCGTTTCCATTGAAACGTGACTCGATTTAGGAGGAGAAGTCATTGAGCACATAGTATTTCATAGCGATGCAATTTCTGTGTTAATTCGTCAATGTGAGGGAGCGAGCGTTGAGGTAAAGAATGAATAGTGCTTCGGAAAGGGGTTACTCGTATCCCTAAACTAAATCCTGTCGTTTCCGTTGAAACGTGACTCGATTTAGGAGGAGAAGTCATTGAGCACATAGTATTTCATAGCGACGCAATTTCTGTGTTAATTCGTCAATGTGAGGGAGCGAGCGTTGAGGTAAAGAATGAATAGTGCATCGGAAAGAAGTTACTCGTATCTCACAACTAAATCCTGTCGTTTCCATAGAAACGTTACACGATTTAGAAGGAGAAGTCATAGAACCCATAGTATTTCAAAGCGACGCAATTTCTGTGTTAATTCGTGAATGTGAGGGAGCGAGCGTTGAGGTAAAGAATGAATAGTGCACCGGAAAGGAGTTACTCGTATCCCAAAACTAAATCCTGTCGTTTCCATTGAAACGTGACTCGATTTAGGAGGAGAAGTCATTGAGCACATAGTATTTCATAGCGACGCAATTTCTGTGTTAATTATTCATGTGAGGGAGCGAGGGATGTAGTAAAGTGGGAACAGTGCATCGGAAAGGAGATAGTCGTATCCCAAAACTAAATCCTGTCGTTTCCATTGAAACGTGACTCGATTTACGAGGAGAAGTCATTGAGCACATAGTATTTCATAGCGACGCAATTTCTGTGTTAATTAATCATGTGAGGGAGCGAGGGATGTAGTAAAGTGAGAACAGTGCATCGGAAAGGAGATACTCGTATCCCAAAACTCAATCCTGTCGTTTCCATAGAAACGTTACACGATTTAGAAGGAGAAGTAATAGAACCCTTAGTATTTCATAGCGACGCAATTTCTGTGTTAATTCGTCAATGTGAGGGAGCGAGCGTTGAGGTAAAGAATGAATAGTGCATCGGAAAGGAGTTACTCGTATCCCAAAACTAAATCCTGCCGTTTCCATTGAAACGTGACTCGATTTAGGAGGAGAAGTCATTGAGCACATAGTATTTCATAGCGACGCAATTTCTGTGTTAATTATTCATGTGAGGGAGCGAGGGATGTAGTAAAGTAGGAAGAGTGCATCGGAAAGGAGATACTCGTGTCCCAAAACTCAATCCAGTCGTTTCCATAGAAACGTTACACGATTTAGAAGGAGAAGTCATAGAACCCATAGTATTTCATAGCGACGCAATTTCTGAGTTAATTCGCCAATGTGACGGACCGAGCGTTGAGGTAAAGAATGAATAGTGCATCGGAAAGGAGATACTCGTATCCCAAAACTAAATCCTGTCGTTCCCATTGAACGTAACTCGATTTAGGAGGAGAAGTCATTGAGCACATAGTATTTCATAGCGACGCAATTTCCGTGTTAATTATTCATGTGAGGGAGCGAGGGATGTAGTAAAGTGGGAACAGTGCATCAGAAAGGAGATACTCGTATCCCAAAACTAAATCCTGTCGTTTCCATTGAAACGTGACTCGAGTTAGGAGGAGAAGTCATTGAGCACATAGAATTTCATAGCGACGCAATTTCTGTGTTAATTATTCATGTGAGGGAGCGAGGGATGTAGTAAAGTGGGAACAGTGCATCGGAAAGGAGATACTCGTATCCCAAAACTAAATCCTGTCGTTTCCATTGAAACGTGACTCGATTTAGGAGGAGAAGTCATTGTGCACATAGTATTTCATAGCGACGCAATTTCTGTGTTAATTATTCATGTGAGGGAGCGAGGGATGTAGTAAAGTGGGAACAGTGCATCGGAAAGGAAATACTCGTATCCCAAAACTCAATCCTGTCGTTTCCATAGAAACGTTACACGATTTAGAAGGAGAAGTAGTAGAACCCTTAGTATTTCATAGCGACGCAATTTCTGTGTTAATTCGTCAATGTGAGGGAGCGAGCGTTGAGGTAAAGAATGAATAGTGCATCGGAAAGGAGTTACTCGTATTCCAAAACTAAATCCTGTCGTTTCCATTGAAACGTGACTCGATTTAGGAGGAGAAGCCTTTGAGCACATAGTATTTCATAGCGACGCAATTTCTGTGTTAATTATTCATGTGAGGGAAGGAGGGATGTAGTAAAGTAGGAAGAGTGCATCAGAAAGGAGATACTCGTGTCCCAAAACTCAATCCAGTCGTTTCCATAGAAACGTTACACGATTTAGAAGGAGAAGTCATAGAACCCATAGTATTTCATAGCGACGCAATTTCTGAGTTAATTCGTCAATGTGACGGACCGAGCGTTGAGGTAAAGAATGAATAGTGCATCGGAAAGGAGATACTCGTATCCCAAAACTAAATCCTGTCGTTTCCATTGAACGTGACTCGATTTAGGTGGAGAAGTCATTGAGCACATAGTATTTCATAGCGACGCAATTTCTGTGTTAATTATTCATGTGAGGGAGCGAGGGATGTAGTAAAGTGGGAACAGTGCATCGGAAAGGAGATACTCGAATCCCAAAACTAAATCCTGTCGTTTCCATTGAAACGTGACTCGATTTAGGAGGAGAAGTCATTGAGCACATAGTATTTCATAGCGACGCAATTTCAGTGTTACGTATTCATGTGAGGGAGCGAGGGATGTAGTAAAGTGGGAACAGTGCATCGGAAAGGAGATACTTGTGTCCCAAAACTAAATCCTGTCGTTTCCATAGGAACGTGTCTCGATTTAGGAGGAGAGGTCATTGAGCACATAGCATTTCATAGCGACGCAATTTCGGTGTTAATTATTCATGTGAGGGAGCGAGGGATGTAGTAAAGTGGGAAGAGTGCATCGGAAAGGAGATACTCGTATCCCAAAACTAAATACTGTCGTTTCCATTGAAACGTGACTCGATTTAGGAGGAGAAGTCATTGAGCACATAGTATTTCATAGCGATGCAATTTCTGTGTTAATTCGTCAATGTGAGGGAGCGAGCGTTGAGGTAAAGAATGAATAGTGCTTCGGAAAGGGGTTACTCGTATCCCAAAACTAAATCCTGTCGTTTCCATTGAAACGTGACTTGATTTAGGAGGAGAAGTCATTGAGCACATAGTATTTCATAGCGACGCAATTTCTGTGTTAATTCGTCAATGTGAGGGAGCGAGCGTTGAGGTAAAGAATGAATAGTGCATCGGAAAGAAGTTACTCGTATCTCACAACTAAATCCTGTCGTTTCCATAGAAACAATACACGATTTAGAAGGAGAAGTCATAGAACCCATAGTATTTCAAAGCGACGCAATTTCTGTGTTAATTCGTGAATGTGAGGGAGCGAGCGTTGAGGTAAAGAATGAATAGTGCACCGGAAAGGAGTTACTCGTATCCCAAAACTAAATCCTGTCGTTTCCATTGAAACGTGACTCGATTTAGGAGGAGAAGTCATTGAGCACATAGTATTTCATAGCGACGCAATTTCTGTGTTAATTATTCATGTGAGGGAGCGAGGGATGTAGTAAAGTGGGAACAGTGCATCGGAAAGGAGATACTCGTATCCCAAAACTAAATCCTGTCGTTTCCATTGAAACGTGACTCGATTTAGGAGGAGAAGTCATTGAGCACATAGTATTTCATAGCGACGCAATTTCTGTGTTAATTAATCATGTGAGGGAGCGAGGGATGTAGTAAAGTGAGAACAGTGCATCGGAAAGGAGATACTCGTATCCCAAAACTCAATCCTGTCGTTTCCATAGAAACGTTACACGATTTAGAAGGAGAAGTAGTAGAACCCTTAGTATTTCATAGCGACGCAATTTCTGTGTTAATTCGTCAATGTGAGGGAGCGAGCGTTGAGGTAAAGAATGAATAGTGCATCGGAAAGGAGTTACTCGTATTCCAAAACTAAATCCTGTCGTTTCCATTGAAACGTGACTCGATTTAGGAGGAGAAGTCATTGAGCACATAGTATTTCATAGCGACGCAATTTCTGTGTTAATTATTCATGTGAGGGAAGGAGGGATGTAGTAAAGTGGGAAGAGTGCATCAGAAAGGAGATACTCGTGTCCCAAAACTCAATCCAGTCGTTTCCATAGAAACGTTACACGATTTAGAAGGAGAAGTCATAGAACCCATAGTATTTCATAGCGACGCAATTTCTGAGTTAATTCGTCAATGTGACGGACCGAGCGTTGAGGTAAAGAATGAATAGTGCATCGGAAAGGAGATACTCGTATCCCAAAACTAAATCCTGTCGTTTCCATTGAACGTGACTCGATTTAGGTGGAGAAGTCATTGAGCACATAGTATTTCATAGCGACGCAATTTCTGTGTTAATTATTCATGTGAGGGAGCGAGGGATGTTGTAAAGTGGGAACAGTGCATCGGAAAGGAGATACTCGAATCCCAAAACTAAATCCTGTCGTTTCCATTGAAACGTGACTCGATTTAGGAGGAGAAGTCATTGAGCACATAGTATTTCATAGCGACGCAATTTCAGTGTTAAGTATTCATGTGAGGGAGCGAGGGATGTAGTAAAGTGGGAACAGTGCATCGGAAAGGAGATACTTGTGTCCCAAAACTAAATCCTGTCGTTTCCATAGGAACGTGTCTCGATTTAGGAGGAGAGGTCATTGAGCACATAGCATTTCATAGCGACGCAATTTCGGTGTTAATTATTCATGTGAGGGAGCGAGGGATGTAGTAAAGTGGGAAGAGTGCATCGGAAAGGAGATACTCGTATCCCAAAACTAAATACTGTCGTTTCCATTGAAACGTGACTCGATTTAGGAGGAGAAGTCATTGAGCACATAGTATTTCATAGCGATGCAATTTCTGTGTTAATTCGTCAATGTGAGGGAGCGAGCGTTGAGGTAAAGAATGAATAGTGCTTCGGAAAGGGGTTACTCGTATCCCAAAACTAAATCCTGTCGTTTCCATTGAAACGTGACTCGATTTAGGAGGAGAAGTCATTGAGCACATTGTATTTCATAGCGACGCAATTTCTGTGTTAATTCGTCAATGTGAGGGAGCGAGCGTTGAGGTAAAGAATGAATAGTGCATCGGAAAGAAGTTACTCGTATCTCACAACTAAATCCTGTCGTTTCCATAGAAACGTTACACGATTTAGAAGGAGAAGTAATAGAACCCTTAGTATTTCATAGCGACGTAATTTCTGTGTTAATTCGTCAATGTGAGGGAGCGAGCGTTGAGGTAAAGAATGAATAGTGCATCGGAAAGGAGTTACTCGTATCCCAAAAGTAAATCCCGTCGTTTCCATTGAAACGATACTCGATTTAGGAGGAGAAGTCATTGAGCACATAGTATTTCATAGCGACGCAATTTCTGTGTTAATTATTCATGTGAGGGAGCGAGGGATGTAGTAAAGTAGGAAGAGTGCATCGGAAAGGAGATACTCGTGTCCCAAAACTCAATCCAGTCGTTTCCATAGAAACGTTACACGATTTAGAAGGAGAAGTCATAGAACCCATAGTATTTCATAGCGACGCAATTTCTGAGTTAATTCGTCAATGTGACGGACCGAGCGTTGAGGTAAAGAATGAATAGTGCATCGGAAAGGAGATACTCGTATCCCAAAACTAAATCCTGTCGTTTCCATTGAACGTAACTCGATTTAGGAGGAGAAGTCATTGAGCACATAGTATTTCATAGCGACGCAATTTCTGTGTTAATTATTCATGTGAGGGAGCGAGGGATGTAGTAAAGTGGGAACAGTGCATCGGAAAGGAGATACTCGAATCCCAAAACTAAATCCTGTCGTTTCCATTGAAACGGACTCGATTTAGGAGGAGAAGTCATTGAGCACATAGTATTTCATAGCGACGCAATTTCTGTGTTAATTATTCATGTGAGGGAGCGAGGGATGTAGTAAAGTGGGAACAGTGCATCAGAAAGGAGATACTCGTATCCCAAAACTAAATCCTGTCGTTTTCATTGAAACGTGACTCGAGTTAGGAGGAGAAGTCATTGAGCACATAGAATTTCATAGCGACGCAATTTCTGTGTTAATTATTCATGTGAGGGAACGAGGGATGTAGTAAAGTGGGAACAGTGCATCGGAAAGGAGATACTCGAATCCCAAAAGTAAATCCTGTCGTTTCCATTGAAACGTGACTCGATTTAGGAGGAGAAGTCTTTGAGCACATAGTATTTCGTAGCGACGCAATTTCTGTGTTAATTATTCATGTGAGGGAGCGAGGGATGTAGTAAAGTGGGAACAGTGCATCGGAAAGGAGATACTCGTATCCCAATACTAAATCCTGTCGTTTCCATTGAAACGTGACTCGATTTAGGAGGAGAAGTCATTGAGCACATAGTATTTCATAGCGACGCAATTTCTGTGTTAATTATTCATGTGAGGGAGCGAGGGATGTAGTAAAGTGGGAACAGTGCATCGAAAAGGAGATACTCGTATCCCAAAACTAAATCCTGTCGTTTCCATTGAAACGTGTCTCGATTTAGGAGGAGAAGTCATTGAGCACATAGTATTTCATAGCGACGCAATTTCTGTGTTAATTACTCATGTGAGGGAGCGAGGGATGTAGTAAAGTGGGAACAGTGCATCGGAAAGGAGATACTCGAATCCCAAAACTAAATCCTGTCGTTTCCATTGAAACGTGACTCGATTTAGGAGGAGAAGTCATTGAGCACATAGTATTTCATAGCGACGCAATTTCTGTGTTAATTATACATGTGAGGGAGCGAGGGATGTAGTAAAGTGGGAACAGTGCATCGGAAAGGAGATACTCGTATCCCAAAACTAAATCCTGTCGTTTCCACTGAAACGTGACTCGATTTAGGAGGAGAAGTCATTGAGCACATAGTATTTCAAAGCGACGCAATTTCTGTGTTAATTATTCATGTGAGGGAAGGAGGGATGTAGTAAAGTAGGAAGAGTGCATCGGAAAGGAGATACTCGTGTCCCAAAACTCAATCCAGTCGTTTCCATAGAAACGTTACACGATTTAGAAGGAGAAGTCATAGAACCCATAGTATTTCATAGCGACGCAATTTCTGAGTTAATTCGTCAATGTGACGGACCGAGCGTTGAGGTAAAAAATGAATAGTGCGCCGGAAAGGTGATACTCGTATCCCAAAACTAAATCCTGTCGTTTCCATTGAACGTGACTCGATTTAGGAGGAGAAGTCATAGAGCACATAGTATTTCATAGCGACGCAATTTCTGTGTTAATTATTAATGTGAGGGAGCGAGGGATGTAGTAAAGTGGGAACAGTGCATCGGAAAGGAGATACTCGAATCCCAAAACTAAATCCTGTCGTTTCCATTGAAACGTGACTCGATTTAGGAGGAAAAGTCATTGAGCACATAGTATTTCATAGCGACGCAATTTCTGTGTTAATTATTCATGTGAGGGAGCGAGGAATGTAGTAAAGTGGGAACAGTGCTTCGGAAAGGAGATACTTGTGTCCCAAAACTAAATCCTGTCGTTTCCATAGAAACGTGTCTCGATTTAGGAGGAGAGGTCATTGAGCACATAGCATTTCATAGCGACGCAATTTCGGTGTTAATTATTCATGTGAGGGAGCGAGGGATGTAGTAAAGTGGGAAGAGTGCATCGGAAAGGAGATACTCGTATCCCAAAACTAAATACTGTCGTTTCCATTGAAACGTGACTCGATTTAGGAGGAGAAGTCATTGAGCACATAGTATTTCATAGCGATGCAATTTCTGTGTTAATTCGTCAATGTGAGGGAGCGAGCGTTGAGGTAAAGAATGAATAGTGCTTCGGAAAGGGGTTACTCGTATCCCAAAACTAAATCCTGTCGTTTCCATTGAAACGTGACTCGATTTAGGAGGAGAAGTCATTGAGCACATAGTATTTCATAGCGACGCAATTTCTGTGTTAATTCGTCAATGTGAGGGAGCGAGCGTTGAGGTAAAGAATGAATAGTGCATCGGAAAGAAGTTACTCGTATCTCACAACTAAATCCTGTCGTTTCCATAGAAACGTTACACGATTTAGAAGGAGAAGTCATAGAACCCATAGTATTTCAAAGCGACGCAATTTCTGTGTTAATTCGTCAATGTGAGGGAGCGAGCGTTGAGGTAAAGAATGAATAGTGCATCGGAAAGGAGTTACTCATATCCCAAAACTAAATCCCGTCGTTTCCATTGAAACGTGACTCGATTTAGGAGGAGAAGTCATTGAGCACATAGTATTTCATAGCGACGCAATTTCTGTGTTAATTATTCATGTGAGGGAGCGAGGGATGTAGTAAAGTAGGAAGAGTGCATCGGAAAGGAGATACTCGTGTCCCAAAACTCAATCCAGTCGTTTCCATAGAAACGTTACACGATTTAGAAGGAGAAGTCATAGAACCCATAGTATTTCATAGCGACGCAAGTTCTGAGTTAATTCGTCAATGTGACGGACCGAGCGTTGAGGTAAAGAATGAATAGTGCATCGGAAAGGATTTACTCGTATCCCAAAACTAAATCCTGTCGTTTCCATTGAACGTAACTCGATTTAGGAGGAGAAGTCATTGAGCACATAGTATTTCATAGCGACGCAATTTCTGTGTTAATTATTCATGTGAGGGAGCGAGGGATGTAGTAAAGTGGGAACAGTGCATCGGAAAGGAGATACTCGAATCCCAAAACTAAATCCTGTCGTTTCCATTGAAACGTGACTCGAGTTAGGAGGAGAAGTCATTGAGCACATAGAATTTCATAGCGACGCAATTTCTGTGTTAATTATTCATGTGAGGGAGCGAGGGATGTAGTAAAGTGGGAACAGTGCATCGGAAAGGAGATACTCGAATCCCAAAACTAAATCCTGTCGTTTCCATTGAAACGTGACTCGATTTAGGAGGAGAAGTCTTTGAGCACATAGTATTTCGTAGCGACGCAATTTCTGTGTTAATTATTCATGTGAGGGAGCGAGGGATGTAGTAAAGTGGGAACAGTGCATCGGAAAGGAGATACTCGTATCCCAATACTAAATCCTGTCGTTTCCATTGAAACGTGACTCGATTTAGGAGGAGAAGTCATTGAGCACATAGTATTTCATAGCGACGCAATTTCTGTGTTAATTATTTATGTGAGGGAGCGAGGGATGTAGTAAAGTGGGAACAGTGCATCGAAAAGGAGATACTCGTATCCCAAAACTAAATCCTGTCGTTTCCATTGAAACGTGTCTCGATTTAGGAGGAGAAGTCATTGAGCACATAGTATTTCATAGCGACGCAATTTCTGTGTTAATAACTCATGTGAGGGAGCGAGGGATGTAGTAAAGTGGGAACAGTGCATCGGAAAGGAGATACTCGAATCCCAAAACTAAATCCTGTCGTTTCCATTGAAACGTGACTCGATTTAGGAGGAGAAGTCATTGAGCACATAGTATTTCATAGCGACGCATTTTCTGTGTTAATTATACATGTGAGGGAGCGAGGGATGTAGTAAAGTGGGAACAGTGCATCGGAAAGGAGATACTCGTATCCCAAAACTAAATCCTGTCGTTTCCACTGAAACGTGACTCGATTTAGGAGGAGAAGTCATTGAGCACATAGTATTTCATAGCGACGCAATTTCTGTGTTAATTATTCGTGTGAGGGAGCGAGGGATGTAGTAAAGTGGGAACAGTGCATCGGAAAGGAGATACTCGTATCCCAAAACTAAATCCTGTCGTTTCCATTGAAACGTGACTCGATTTAGGAGGAGAAGTCATTGAGCAAATAGTATTTCATAGCGACGCAATTTCTGTGTTAATTATTCATGTGAGGGAGCGAGAGATGTAGTAAAGTGGTAACAGTGCATCGATAAGGAGATACTCGTAACCCAAAACTAAATCCTGTCGTTTCCATTGAAACGTGACTCGATTTAGGAGGAGAAGTCATTGAGCACATAGTATTTCATAGCGACGCAATATCTGTGTTAATTCGTCAATGTGTGGGAGCGAGGGATGTAGTAAAGTGGGAACAGTACATCGGAAAGGAGTTACTCGTATCCCAAAACTAAATCCTGTCGTTTCCATTGAAACGTGACTCGATTTAGGAGGAGAAGTCATTGAGCACATAGTATTTCATAACGATGCAATTTCTGTGTTAATTCGTCAATGAGAGGGAGCGAGCGTTGAGGTAAAGAATGAATAGTGCTTCGGAAAGGGGTTACTCGTATCCCAAAACTAAATCCTGTCGTTTCCATTGAAACGTGACTCGATTTAGGAGGAGAAGTCATTGAGCACATAGTATTTCATAGCGACGCAATTTCTGTGTTAATTCGTCAATGTGAGGGAGCGAGCGTTGAGGTAAAGAATGAATAGTGCATCGGAAAGAAGTTACTCGTATCTCACAACTAAATCCTGTCGTTTCCATAGAAACGTTACACGATTTAGAAGGAGAAGTCATAGAACCCATAGTATTTCAAAGCGACGCAATTTCTGTGTTAATTCGTGAATGTGAGGGAGCGAGCGTTGAGGTAAAGAATGAATAGTGCACCGGAAAGGAGTTACTCGTATCCCAAAACTAAATCCTGTCGTATCCATTGAAACGTGACTCGATTTAGGAGGAGAAGTCATTGAGCACATAGTATTTCATAGCGACGCAATTTCTGTGTTAATTATTCATGTGAGGGAGCGAGGGATGTAGTAAAGTGGGAACAGTGCATCGGAAAGGAGATACTCGTATCCCAAAACTAAATCCTGTTGTTTCCATTGAAACGTGACTCGATTTAGGAGGAGAAGTCATTGAGCACATAGTATTTCATAGCGACGCAATTTCTGTGTTAATTATTCATGTGAGGGAGCGAGGGATGTAGTAAAGTAGGAAGAGTGCATCGGAAAGGAGATACTCGTATCCCAAAACTCAATCCTGTCGTTTCCATAGAAACGTTACACGATTTAGAAGGAGAAGTAATAGAACACTTAGTATTTCATAGCGACGCAATTTCTGTGTTAATTCGTCAATGTGAGGGAGCGAGCGTTGAGGTAAAGAATGAATAGTGCATCGGAAAGGAGTTACTCGTATCCCAAAACTAAATCCCGTCGTTTCCATTGAAACGTGACTCGATTTAGGAGGAGAAGTCATTGAGCACATAGTATTTCAAAACGACGCAATTTCTGTGTTAATTATTCATGTGAGGGAGCGAGGGATGTAGTAAAGTAGGAAGAGTGCATCGGAAAGGAGATACTCGTGTCCCAAAACTCAATCCAGTCGTTTCCATAGAAACGTTACACGATTTAGAAGGAGAAGTCATATAACCCATACTATTTCATAGCGACGCAATTTCTGAGTTAATTCGTCAATGTGACGGACCGAGCGTTGAGGTAAAGAATGAATAGTGCATCGGAAAGGAGATACTCGTATCCCAAAACTAAATCCTGTCGTTTCCATTGAACGTAACTCGATTTAGGAGGAGAAGTCATTGAGCACATAGTATTTCATAGCGACGCAATTTCTGTGTTAATTATTCATGTGAGGGAGCGAGGGATGTAGTAAAGTGGGAACAGTGCATCAGAAAGGAGATACTCGTATCCCAAAACTAAATCCTGTCGATTCCATTGAACCGTGACACGAGTTAGGAGGAGAAGTCATTGAGCACATAGAATTTCATAGCGACGCAATTTCTGTGTTAATTATTCATGTGAGGGGGCGAGGGATGTAGTAAAGTGGGAACAGTGCATCAGAAAGGAGATACTCGAATCCCAAAACAAAATCCTGTCGTTTCCATTGAAACGTGACTCGATTTAGGAGGAGAAGTCTTTGAGCACATAGTATTTCGTAGCGACGCAATTTCTGTGTTAATTATTCATGTGAGGGAGCGAGGGATGTAGTAAAGTGGGAATAGTGCATCGGAAAGGAGATACTCGTATCCCAATACTAAATCCTGTCGTTTCCATTGAAACGTGACTCGATTTAGGAGGAGAAGTCATTGAGCACATAGTATTTCATAGCGACGCAATTTCTGTGTTAATTATTCATGTGAGGGAGCGAGGGATGTAGTAAAGTGGGAACAGTGCATCGAAAAGGAGATACTCGTATCCCAAAACTAAATCCTGTCGCTTCCATTGAAACGTGTCTCGATTTAGGAGGAGAAGTCATTGAGCACATAGTATTTCATAGCGACGCAATTTCTGTGTTAATTACTCATGTGAGGGAGCGAGGGATGTAGTAAAGTGGGAACAGTGCATCGGAAAGGAGATACTCGAATCCCAAAACTAAATCCTGTCGTTTCCATTGAAACGTGACTCGATTTAGGAGGAGAAGTCATTGAGCACATAGTATTTCATAGCGACGCAATTTCTGTGTTAATTATACATGTGAGGGAGCGAGGGATGTAGTAAAGTGGGAACAGTGCATCGGAAAGGAGATACTCGTATCCCAAAACTAAATCCTGTCGTTTCCACTGAAACGTGACTCGATTTAGGAGGAGAAGTCATTGAGCACATAGTATTTCATAGCGACGCAATTTCTGTGTTAATTATTCATGTGAGGGAGCGAGGGATGTAGTAAAGTGGGAACAGTGCATCGGAAAGGAGATACTCGTATCCCAAAACTAAATCCTGTCGTTTCCATTGAAACGTGACTCGATTTAGGAGGAGAAGTCATTGAGCACATAGTATTTCATAGCGACGCAATTTCTGTGTTAATTATTCATGTGAGGGAGCGAGAGATGTAGTAAAGTGGGAACAGTGCATCGATAAGGAGATACTCGTATCCCAAAACTAAATCCTGTCGTTTCCATTGAAACGTGACTCGATTTAGGAGGAGAAGTCATTGAGCACATAGTATTTCTTAGCGACGCAATTTCTGTGTTAATTCGTCAATGTGAGGGAGCGAAGGATGTAGTAACGTGGGAACAGTGCATCGGAAAGGAGTTACTGGTATCCCAAAACTAAATCCTGTCATTTCCATTGATACGTGACTCGATTTAGGAGGAGAAGTCATTGAGCACATAGTATTTCATACCGACACAATTTCTGTGTTAATTATTCATGTGAGGGAGCGAGGGATGTAGTAAAGTGGGGACAGTGCATCGGAAAGGAGATACTCGTATCCCAAAACCAAATCCTGTCGTTTCCATTGAAACGTGACTCGATTTAGGAGGAGAAGTCATTGAGCACATGGTATTTCATAGCGACGCAATTTCTGTGTTAATTATTCATGTGAGGGAGCGAAGATTGTAGTAAAGTGGGAACAGTGCATCGGATAGGAGATACTCGTATCCCAAAACCAAATCCTGTCGTTTCCATTGATACGTGACTCGATTTAGGAGGAGAAGTCATTGAGCACATAGTATTTCATAGCGACGCAATTTCTGTGTTAATTATTCATGTGAGGGAGCGAGGGATGTAGTAAAGTGGGAACAATGCATCGGGAAGGAGATACTCGTGTCCCAAAACTCAATCCAGTCGTTTCCATAGAAACGTTACACGATTTAGAAGGAGAAGTCATAGAACCCATAGTATTTCATAGCGACGCAATTTCTGTGTCAATTCGTCAATGTGAGGGAGCGAGCGTTGAGGTAAAGAATGAATAGTGCATCGGAAAGAAGTTACTCGTATCCCAAAACTAAATCCTGTCGTTTCCATTGAAACGTGACTCGATTTAGGAGGAGAATTCATTGAGCACATAGTATTTCATAGCGACGCAATTTCTTTGTTAGTTATTCATGTGAGGGAGCGAGGGATGTAGTAAAGTTGGAACAGTGCATCGATAAGGAAATACTCGTATCCCAAAACTAAAACCTGTCGTTTCCATTAAAACGTGACTCGATTTAGGAGGAGAAGTCATTGAGCACACAGTATTTCATAGCGACGCAATTTCTGTGTTAATTCGTCAATGTGAGGGAGCGAGGGATGTAGTAAAGTGGGAACAGTGCATCGGAAACGAGTTACTCGTATCCCAAAACTAAATCCTGTCTTTTCCATTGAAACGTGACTCGATTTAGGAGGAGAAGTCATTGAGCACATACTATTTAATGGCGACGCAATTTCTGTGTTAATTATTCATGTGAGGGAGCGAGGGATGTAGTAAAGTGGGAACAGCGCATCGGAAAGGAGATACTCGTAATCCAAAACTAAATCCTGTCGTTTCCATTGAAACGTGACTCGATTTAGGAGGAGAAGTCATTGAGCACATAGTATTTCATAGCGACGCAATTTCTGTGTTAATTATTCATGTGAGGGAGCGAGGTATGTAGTAAAGTGGGAACAGTGCATCGGAAAGGAGACACTCGTATCCCAAAACTAAATCCTGTCGTTTGCATTGAAACGTGACTCGATAAGGAGGAGGAGAAGTCATAGAACCCATAGTATTTCATAGCGACGCAATTTCTGAGTTAATTCGTCAATGTGTCGGACCGAGCGTTGAGGTAAAGAATGAATAGTGCATCGGAAAGGAGATACTCGTATCCCAAAACTAAATTCTGTCGTTTCCATTGAACGTGACTCGATTTAGGAGGAGAAGTCATTGAGCACATAGTATTTCATAGCGACGCAATTTCTGTGTTAATTATTCATGTGAGGGAGCGAGGGATATAGTAAAGTGGGAACAGTGCAATGGAAAGGAGATACTCGAATCCCAAAACTAAATCCTGTCGTTTCCATTGAAACGTGACTCGATTTAGGAGGAGAAGTCATTGAGCACATAGTATTTCATAGCGACGCAATTTCTGTGTTAATTATTCATGTGAGGGAGCGAGGGATGAAGTAAAGTGGGAACAGTGCATCGGAAAGGAGATACTTGTGTCCCAAAACTAAATCCTGTCGTTTCCTTAGAAACATGTCGCGATTTAGGAGGAGAAGTCATTGAGCACATAGCATTTCATAGCGACGCAATTTCGGTGTTAATTATTCATGTGAGGGAGCGAGGGATGTAGTAAAGTGGGAAGAGTGCATCGGAAAGGAGATACTCGTATCCCAAAACTAAATACTGTCGTTTCCATTGAAACGTGACTCGATTTAGGAGGAGAAGTCATTGAGCACATAGTATTTCATAGCGACGCAATTTCTGTGTTAATTCGTCAATGTGAGGGAGCGAGCGTTGAGGTAAAGAATGAATAGTGCATCGGAAAGAAGTTACTCGTATCTCAAAACTAAATCCTGTCGTTTCCATAGAAACGTTACACGATTTAGAAGGAGAAGTCATAGAACCCATAGTATTTCATAGCGACGCAATTTCTGAGTTAATTCGTCAATGTGACGGACCGAGCGTTGAGGTAAAGATTGAATAGTGCATCGGAAAGGAGATACTCGTATCCCAAAACTAAATCCTGTCGTTTCCATTGAACGTGACTCGATTTAGGAGGAAAAGTCATTGAGCACATAGTATTTCATAGCGACGCAATTTCTGTGTTAATTAATCATGTGAGGGAGCGAGGGATGTAGTAAAGTAGGAAGAGTGCATCGGAAAGGAGATACTCGTGTCCCAAAACTCAATCCAGTCGTTTCCATAGAAACGTTACACGATTTAGAAGGAGAAGTCATAGAACCCATAGTATTTCATAGCGACGCAATTTCTGAGTTAATTCGTCAATGTGACGGACCGAGCGTTGAGGTAAAGATTGAATAGTGCATCGGAAAGGAGATACTCGTATCCCAAAACTAAATCCTGTCGTTTCCATTGAAACGTGACTCGAGTTAGGAGGAGAAGTCATTGAGCACATAGAATTTCATAGCGACGCAATTTCTGTGTTAATTATTCATGTGAGGGAGCGAGGGATGTAGTAAAGTGGGAACAGTGCATCGGAAAGGAGATACTCGAATCCCAAAACTAAATCCTGTCGTTTCCATTGAAACGTGACTCGATTTAGGAGGAGAAGTCTTTGAGCACATAGTATTTCATAGCGACGCAATTTCTGTGTTAATTATTCATGTGAGGGAGCGAGGGATGTAGTAAAGTGGGAACAGTGCATCGGAAAGGAGATACTCGTATCCCAATACTAAATCCTGTCGTTTCCATTGAAACGTGACTCGATTTAGGAGGAGAAGTCATTGAGCACATAGTATTTCATAGCGACGCAATTTCTGTGTTAATTATTCATGTGAGGGAGCGAGGGATGTAGTAAAGTGGGAACAGTGCATCGAAAAGGAGATACTCGTATCCCAAAACTAAATCCTGTCGTTTCCATTGAAACGTGACTCGATTTAGAAGGAGAAGTCATTGAGCACATAGTATTTCATAGCGACGCAATTTCTGTGTTAATTATTCATGTGAGGGAGCGAGGGATGTAGTAAAGTGGGAACAGTGCATCGGAAAGGAGATACTCGAATCCCAAAACTAAATCCTGTCGTTTCCATTGAAACGTGACTCGATTTAGGAGGAGAAGTCATTGAGCACATAGTATTTCATAGCGACGCAATTTCTGTGTTAATTATACATGTGAGGGAGCGAGGGATGTAGTAAAGTGGGAACAGTGCATCGGAAAGGAGATACTCGTATCCCAAAACTAAATCCTGTCGTTTCCACTGAAACGTGACTCGATTTAGGAGGAGAAGTCATTGAGCACATAGTATTTCATAGCGACGCAATTTCTGTGTTAATTATTCATGTGAGGGAGCGAGGGATGTAGTAAAGTGGGAACAGTGCATCGGAAAGGAGATACTCGTATCCCAAAACTAAATCCTGTCGTTTCCATTGAAACGTGACTCGATTTAGGAGGAGAAGTCATTGAGCACATAGCATTTCATAGCGACGCAATTTCGGTGTTAATTGTTCATGTGAGGGAGCGAGGGATGTAGTAAAGTGGGAAGAGTGCATCGGAAAGGAGATACTCGTATCCCAAAACTAAATACTGTCGTTTCCATTGAAACGTGACTCGATTTAGGAGGAGAAGTCATTGAGCACATAGTATTTCATAGCGACGCAATTTCTGTGTTAATTCGTCAATGTGAGGGAGCGAGCGTTGAGGTAAAGAATGAATAGTGCATCGGAAAGAAGTTACTCGTAGTAAAGTGGGAAGAGTGCATCGGAAAGGAGATACTCGTATCCCAAAACTAAATACTGTCGTTTCCATTGAAACGTGACTCGATTTAGGAGGAGAAGTCATTGAGCACATAGTATTTCATAGCGACGCAATTTCTGTGTTAATTCGTCAATGTGAGGGAGCGAGCGTTGAGGTAAAGAATGAATAGTGCATCGGAAAGAAGTTACTCGTATCTCAAAACTAAATCCTGTCGTTTCCATAGAAACGTTACACGATTTAGAAGGAGAAGTCATAGAACCCATAGTATTTCATAGCGACGCAATTTCTGAGTTAATTCGTCAATGTGACGGACCGAGCGTTGAGGTAAAGATTGAATAGTGCATCGGAAAGGAGATACTCGTATCCCAAAACTAAATCCTGTCGTTTCCATTGAACGTGACTCGATTTAGGAGGAAAAGTCATTGAGCACATAGTATTTCATAGCGACGCAATTTCTGTGTTAATTAATCATGTGAGGGAGCGAGGGATGTAGTAAAGTAGGAAGAGTGCATCGGAAAGGAGATACTCGTGTCCCAAAACTCAATCCAGTCGTTTCCATAGAAACGTTACACGATTTAGAAGGAGAAGTCATAGAACCCATAGTATTTCATAGCGACGCAATTTCTGAGTTAATTCGTCAATGTGACGGACCGAGCGTTGAGGTAAAGATTGAATAGTGCATCGGAAAGGAGATACTCGTATCCCAAAACTAAATCCTGTCGTTTCCATTGAAACGTGACTCGAGTTAGGAGGAGAAGTCATTGAGCACATAGAATTTCATAGCGACGCAATTTCTGTGTTAATTATTCATGTGAGGGAGCGAGGGATGTAGTAAAGTGGGAACAGTGCATCGGAAAGGAGATACTCGAATCCCAAAACTAAATCCTGTCGTTTCCATTGAAACGTGACTCGATTTAGGAGGAGAAGTCTTTGAGCACATAGTATTTCATAGCGACGCAATTTCTGTGTTAATTATTCATGTGAGGGAGCGAGGGATGTAGTAAAGTGGGAACAGTGCATCGGAAAGGAGATACTCGTATCCCAATACTAAATCCTGTCGTTTCCATTGAAACGTGACTCGATTTAGGAGGAGAAGTCATTGAGCACATAGTATTTCATAGCGACGCAATTTCTGTGTTAATTATTCATGTGAGGGAGCGAGGGATGTAGTAAAGTGGGAACAGTGCATCGAAAAGGAGATACTCGTATCCCAAAACTAAATCCTGTCGTTTCCATTGAAACGTGACTCGATTTAGAAGGAGAAGTCATTGAGCACATAGTATTTCATAGCGACGCAATTTCTGTGTTAATTATTCATGTGAGGGAGCGAGGGATGTAGTAAAGTGGGAACAGTGCATCGGAAAGGAGATACTCGAATCCCAAAACTAAATCCTGTCGTTTCCATTGAAACGTGACTCGATTTAGGAGGAGAAGTCATTGAGCACATAGTATTTCATAGCGACGCAATTTCTGTGTTAATTATACATGTGAGGGAGCGAGGGATGTAGTAAAGTGGGAACAGTGCATCGGAAAGGAGATACTCGTATCCCAAAACTAAATCCTGTCGTTTCCACTGAAACGTGACTCGATTTAGGAGGAGAAGTCATTGAGCACATAGTATTTCATAGCGACGCAATTTCTGTGTTAATTATTCATGTGAGGGAGCGAGGGATGTAGTAAAGTGGGAACAGTGCATCGGAAAGGAGATACTCGTATCCCAAAACTAAATCCTGTCGTTTCCATTGAAACGTGACTCGATTTAGGAGGAGAAGTCATTGAGCACATAGTATTTCATAGCGACGCAATTTCTGTGTTAATTATTCATGTGAGGGAGCAAGGGATGTAGTAAAGTGGGAACAGTGCAATGGAAAGGAGATACTCGAATCCCAAAACTAAATCCTGTCGTTTCCATTGAAACGTGACTCGATTTAGGAGGAGAAGTCATTGAGCACATAGTATTTCATAGCGACGCAATTTCTGTGTTAATTATTCATGTGAGGGAGCGAGGGATGAAGTAAAGTGGGAACAGTGCATCGGAAAGGAGATACTTGTGTCCCAAAACTAATTCCTGTCGTTTCCATAGAAACGTGTCTCGATTTAGGAGGAGAAGTCATTGAGCACATAGCATTTCATAGCGACGCAATTTCGGTGTTAATTGTTCATGTGAGGGAGCGAGGGATGTAGTAAAGTGGGAAGAGTGCATCGGAAAGGAGATACTCGTATCCCAAAACTAAATACTGTCGTTTCCATTGAAACGTGACTCGATTTAGGAGGAGAAGTCATTGAGCACATAGTATTTCATAGCGATGCAATCTCTGTGTTAATTCGTCAATGTAAGGGAGCGAGCGTTGAGGTAAAGAATGAATAGTGCTTCGGAAAGGGGTTACTCGTATCCCAAAACTAAATCCTGTCGTTTCCATTGAAACGTGACTCGATTTAGGAGGAGAAGTCATTGAGCACATAGTATTTCATAGCGACGCAATTTCTGTGTTAATTCGTCAATGTGAGGGAGCGAGCGTTGAGGTAAAGAATGAATAGTGCATCGGAAAGAAGTTACTCGTATCTCAAAACTAAATCCTGTCGTTTCCATAGAAACGTTACACGATTTAGAAGGAGAAGTCATAGAACCCATAGTATTTCATAGCGACGCAATTTCTGAGTTAATTCGTCAATGTGACGGACCGAGCGTTGAGGTAAAGATTGAATAGTGCATCGGAAAGGAGATACTCGTATCCCAAAACTAAATCCTGTCGTTTCCATTGAACGTGACTCGATTTAGGAGGAGAAGTCATTGAGCACATAGTATTTCATAGCGACGCAATTTCTGTGTTAATTATTCATGTGAGGGAGCGAGGGATGTAGTAAAGTAGGAAGAGTGCATCGGAAAGGAGATACTCGTGTCCCAAAACTCAATCCAGTCGTTTCCATAGAAACGTTACACGATTTAGAAGGAGAAGTCATAGAACCCATAGTATTTCATAGCGACGCAATTTCTGAGTTAATTCGTCAATGTGACGGACCGAGCGTTGAGGTAAAGATTGAATAGTGCATCGGAAAGGAGATACTCGTATCCCAAAACTAAATCCTGTCGTTTCCATTGAACGGGACTCGATTTAGGAGGAGAAGTCATTGAGCACATAGTATTTCATAGCGACGCAATTTCTGTGTTAATTATTCATGTGAGGGAGCGAGGGATGTAGTAAAGTAGGAACAGTGCATCGGAAAGGAGATACTCGAATCCCAATACTAAATCCTGTCGTTTCCATTGAAACGTGACTCGATTTAGGAGGAGAAGTCATTGAGCACATAGTATTTCATAGCGACGCAATTTCTGTGTTAATTATTCATGTGAGGGAGCGAGGGATGTAGTAAAGTGGGAACAGTGCATCGAAAAGGAGATACTCGTATCCCAAAACTAAATCCTGTCGTTTCCATTGAAACGTGACTCGATTTAGAAGGAGAAGTCATTGAGCACATAGTATTTCATAGCGACGCAATTTCCGTGTTAATTATTCATGTGAGGGAGCGAGGGATGTAGTAAAGTGGGAACAGTGCATCGGAAAGGAGATACTCGAATCCCAAAACTAAATCCTGTCGTTTCCATTGAAACGTGACTCGATTTAGGAGGAGAAGTCATTGAGCACATAGTATTTCATAGCGACGCAATTTCTGTGTTAATTATACATGTGAGGGAGCGAGGGATGTAGTAAAGTGGGAACAGTGCATCGGAAAGGAGATACTCGTATCCCAAAACTAAATCCTGTCGTTTCCACTGAAACGTGACTCGATTTAGGAGGAGAAGTCATTGAGCACATAGTATTTCATAGCGACGCAATTTCTGTGTTAATTATTCATGTGAGGGAGCGAGGGATGTAGTAAAGTGGGAACAGTGCATCGGAAAGGAGATACTCGTATCCCAAAACTAAATCCTGTCGTTTCCATTGAAACGTGACTCGATTTAGGAGGAGAAGTCATTGAGCACATAGTATTTCATAGCGACGCAATTTCTGTGTTAATTATTCATGTGAGGGAGCAAGGGATGTAGTAAAGTGGGAACAGTGCAATGGAAAGGAGATACTCGAATCCCAAAACTAAATCCTGTCGTTTCCATTGAAACGTGACTCGATTTAGGAGGAGAAGTCATTGAGCACATAGTATTTCATAGCGACGCAATTTCTGTGTTAATTATTCATGTGAGGGAGCGAGGGATGAAGTAAAGTGGGAACAGTGCATCGGAAAGGAGATACTTGTGTCCCAAAACTAATTCCTGTCGTTTCCATAGAAACGTGTCTCGATTTAGGAGGAGAAGTCATTGAGCACATAGCATTTCATAGCGACGCAATTTCGGTGTTAATTGTTCATGTGAGGGAGCGAGGGATGTAGTAAAGTGGGAAGAGTGCATCGGAAAGGAGATACTCGTATCCCAAAACTAAATACTGTCGTTTCCATTGAAACGTGACTCGATTTAGGAGGAGAAGTCATTGAGCACATAGTATTTCATAGCGATGCAATCTCTGTGTTAATTCGTCAATGTAAGGGAGCGAGCGTTGAGGTAAAGAATGAATAGTGCTTCGGAAAGGGGTTACTCGTATCCCAAAACTAAATCCTGTCGTTTCCATTGAAACGTGACTCGATTTAGGAGGAGAAGTCATTGAGCACATAGTATTTCATAGCGACGCAATTTCTGTGTTAATTCGTCAATGTGAGGGAGCGAGCGTTGAGGTAAAGAATGAATAGTGCATCGGAAAGAAGTTACTCGTATCTCAAAACTAAATCCTGTCGTTTCCATAGAAACGTTACACGATTTAGAAGGAGAAGTCATAGAACCCATAGTATTTCATAGCGACGCAATTTCTGAGTTAATTCGTCAATGTGACGGACCGAGCGTTGAGGTAAAGATTGAATAGTGCATCGGAAAGGAGATACTCGTATCCCAAAACTAAATCCTGTCGTTTCCATTGAACGTGACTCGATTTAGGAGGAGAAGTCATTGAGCACATAGTATTTCATAGCGACGCAATTTCTGTGTTAATTATTCATGTGAGGGAGCGAGGGATGTAGTAAAGTAGGAAGAGTGCATCGGAAAGGAGATACTCGTGTCCCAAAACTCAATCCAGTCGTTTCCATAGAAACGTTACACGATTTAGAAGGAGAAGTCATAGAACCCATAGTATTTCATAGCGACGCAATTTCTGAGTTAATTCGTCAATGTGACGGACCGAGCGTTGAGGTAAAGATTGAATAGTGCATCGGAAAGGAGATACTCGTATCCCAAAACTAAATCCTGTCGTTTCCATTGAACGGGACTCGATTTAGGAGGAGAAGTCATTGAGCACATAGTATTTCATAGCGACGCAATTTCTGTGTTAATTATTCATGTGAGGGAGCGAGGGATGTAGTAAAGTAGGAACAGTGCATCGGAAAGGAGATACTCGAATCCCAAAACTAAATCCTGTCGTTTCCATTGAAACGTGACTCGATTTAGGAGGAGAAGTCATTGAGCACATAGTATTTCATAGCGACGCAATTTTTGTGTTAATTATTCATGTGAGGGAGCGAGGGATGTAGTAAAGTGGGAACAGTGCATCAGAAAGGAGATACTCGTATCCCAAAACTAAATCCTGTCGTTTCCATTGAAACGTGACTCGAGTTAGGAGGAGAAGTCATTGAGCACATAGAATTTCATAGCGACGCAATTTCTGTGTTAATTATTCATGTGAGGGAGCGAGGGATGTAGTAAAGTGGGAACAGTGCATCGGAAAGGAGATACTCGAATCCCAAAACTAAATCCTGTCGTTTCCATTGAAACGTGACTCGATTTAGGAGGAGAAGTCTTTGAGCACATAGTATTTCATAGCGACGCAATTTCTGTGTTAATTATTCATGTGAGGGAGCGAGGGATGTAGTAAAGTGGGAACAGTGCATCGGAAAGGAGATACTCGTATCCCAATACTAAATCCTGTCGTTTCCATTGAAACGTGACTCGATTTAGGAGGAGAAGTCATTGAGCACATAGTATTTCATAGCGACGCCATTTCTGTGTTAATTATTCATGTGAGGGAGCGAGGGATGTAGTAAAGTGGGAACAGTGCATCGAAAAGGAGATACTCGTATCCCAAAACTAAATCCTGTCGTTTCCATTGAAACGTGACTCGATTTAGAAGGAGAAGTCATTGAGCACATAGTATTTCATAGCGACGCAATTTCTGTGTTAATTATTCATGTGAGGGAGCGAGGGATGTAGTAAAGTGGGAACAGTGCATCGGAAAGGAGATACTCGAATCCCAAAACTAAATCCTGTCGTTTCCATTGAAACGTGACTCGATTTAGGAGGAGAAGTCATTGAGCACATAGTATTTCATAGCGACGCAATTTCTGTGTTAATTATACATGTGAGGGAGCGAGGGATGTAGTAAAGTGGGAACAGTGCATCGGAAAGGAGATACTCGTATCCCAAAACTAAATCCTGTCGTTTCCACTGAAACGTGACTCGATTTAGGAGGAGAAGTCATTGAGCACATAGTATTTCATAGCGACGCAATTTCTGTGTTAATTATTCATGTGAGGGAGCGAGGGATGTAGTAAAGTGGGAACAGTGCATCGGAAAGGAGATACTCGTATCCCAAAACTAAATCCTGTCGTTTCCATTGAAACGTGACTCGATTTAGGAGGAGAAGTCATTGAGCACATAGTATTTCATAGCGACGCAATTTCTGTGTTAATTATTCATGTGAGGGAGCAAGGGATGTAGTAAAGTGGGAACAGTGCAATGGAAAGGAGATACTCGAATCCCAAAACTAAATCCTGTCGTTTCCATTGAAACGTGACTCGATTTAGGAGGAGAAGTCATTGAGCACATAGTATTTCATAGCGGCGCAATTTCTGTGTTAATTATTCATGTGAGGGAGCGAGGGATGAAGTAAAGTGGGAACAGTGCATCGGAAAGGAGATACTTGTGTCCCAAAACTAAATCCTGTCGTTTCCATAGAAACGTGTCTCGATTTAGGAGGAGAAGTCATTGAGCACATAGCATTTCATAGCGACGCAATTTCGGTGTTAATTATTCATGTGAGGGAGCGAGGGATGTAGTAAAGTGGGAAGAGTGCATCGGAAAGGAGATACTCGTATCCCAAAACTAAATACTGTCGTTTCCATTGAAACGTGACTCGATTTAGGAGGAGAAGTCATTGAGCACATAGTATTTCATAGCGATGCAATTTCTGTGTTAATTCGTCAATGTAAGGGAGCGAGCGTTGAGGTAAAGAATGAATAGTGCTTCGGAAAGGGGTTACTCGTATCCCAAAACTAAATCCTGTCGTTTCCATTGAAACGTGACTCGATTTAGGAGGAGAAGTCATTGAGCACATAGTATTTCATAGCGACGCAATTTCTGTGTTAATTCGTCAATGTGAGGGAGCGAGCGTTGAGGTAAAGAATGAATAGTGCATCGGAAAGAAGTTACTCGTATCTCAAAACTAAATCCTGTCGTTTCCATAGAAACGTTACACGATTTAGAAGGAGAAGTCATAGAACCCATAGTATTTCATAGCGACGCAATTTCTGAGTTAATTCGTCAATGTGACGGACCGAGCGTTGAGGTAAAGATTGAATAGTGCATCGGAAAGGAGATACTCGTATCCCAAAACTAAATCCTGTCGTTTCCATTGAACGTGACTCGATTTAGGAGGAGAAGTCATTGAGCACATAGTATTTCATAGCGACGCAATTTCTGTGTTAATTATTCATGTGAGGGAGCGAGGGATGTAGTAAAGTAGGAAGAGTGCATCGGAAAGGAGATACTCGTGTCCCAAAACTCAATCCAGTCGTTTCCATAGAAACGTTACACGATTTAGAAGGAGAAGTCATAGAACCCATAGTATTTCATAGCGACGCAATTTCTGAGTTAATTCGTCAATGTGACGGACCGAGCGTTGAGGTAAAGATTGAATAGTGCATCGGAAAGGAGATACTCGTATCCCAAAACTATATCCTGTCGTTTCCATTGAACGTGACTCGATTTAGGAGGAGAAGTCATTGAGCACATAGTATTTCATAGCGACGCAATTTCTGTGTTAATTATTCATGTGAGGGAGCGAGGGATGTAGTAAAGTAGGAACAGTGCATCGGAAAGGAGATACTCGAATCCCAAAACTAAATCCTGTCGTTTCCATTGAAACGTGACTCGATTTAGGAGGAGAAGTCATTGAGCACATAGTATTTCATAGCGACGCAATTTTTGTGTTAATTATTCATGTGAGGGAGCGAGGGATGTAGTAAAGTGGGAACAGTGCATCAGAAAGGAGATACTCGTATCCCAAAACTAAATCCTGTCGTTTCCAATGAAACGTGACTCAAGTTAGGAGGAGAAGTCATTGAGCACATAGAATTTCATAGCGACGCAATTTCTGTGTCAATTATTCATGTGAGGGAGCGAGGGATGTAGTAAAGTGGGAACAGTGCATCGGAAAGGAGATACTCGAATCCCAAAACTAAATCCTGTTGTTTCCATTGAAACGTGACTCGATTTAGGAGGAGAAGTCTTTGAGCACATAGTATTTCATAGCGACGCAATTTCTGTGTTAATTATTCATGTGAGGGAGCGAGGGATGTAGTAAAGTGGGAACAGTGCATCGGAAAGGAGATACTCGTATCCCAATACTAAATCCTGTCGTTTCCATTGAAACGTGACTCGATTTAGGAGGAGAAGTCATTGAGCACATAGTATTTCATAGCGACGCAATTTCTGTGTTAATTATTCATGTGAGGGAGCGAGGGATGTAGTAAAGTGGGAACAGTGCATCGAAAAGGAGATACTCGTATCCCAAAACTAAATCCTGTCGTTTCCATTGAAACGTGACTCGATTTAGAAGGAGAAGTCATTGAGCACATAGTATTTCATAGCGACGCAATTTCTGTGTTAATTATTCATGTGAGGGAGCGAGGGATGTAGTAAAGTGGGAACAGTGCATCGGAAAGGAGATACTCGAATCCCAAAACTAAATCCTGTCGTTTCCATTGAAACGTGACTCGATTTAGGAGGAGAAGTCATTGAGCACATAGTATTTCATAGCGACGCAATTTCTGTGTTAATTATACATGTGAGGGAGCGAGGGATGTAGTAAAGTGGGAACAGTGCATCGGAAAGGAGATACTCGTATCCCAAAACTAAATCCTGTCGTTTCCACTGAAACGTGACTCGATTTAGGAGGAGAAGTCATTGAGCACATAGTATTTCATAGCGACGCAATTTCTGTGTTAATTATTCATGTGAGGGAGCGAGGGATGTAGTAAAGTGGGAACAGTGCATCGGAAAGGAGATACTCGTATCCCAAAACTAAATCCTGTCGTTTCCATTGAAACGTGACTCGATTTAGGAGGAGAAGTCATTGAGCACATAGTATTTCATAGCGACGCAATTTCTGTGTTAATTATTCATGTGAGGGAGCAAGGGATGTAGTAAAGTGGGAACAGTGCATCGATAAGGAGATACTCGTATCCCAAAACTAAATCCTGTCGTTTCCATTGAAACGTGACTCGATTTAGGAGGAGAAGTCATTGAGCACATAGTATTTTTTAGCGACGCAATTTCTGTGTTAATTCGTCAATGTGAGGGTGCGAAGGATGTAGTAACGTGGGAACAGTGCATCGGAAAGGAGTTACTCGTATCCCAAAACTAAATCCTGTCGTTTCCTATGATACGTGACTCGATTTAGGAGGAGAAGTCATTGAGCACATAGTATTTCATAGCGACGCAATTTCTGTGTTAATTCGTCAATGTGAGGGAGCGAGCGTTGAGGTAAGGAATGAATAGTGCATCGGAAAGAAGTTACTCGTATCTAAAAAACTAAATCCTGTCGTTTCCATAGAAACGTTACACGATTTAGAAGGAGAAGTCATAGAACCCATAGTATTTCATAGCGACGCAATTTCTGAGTTAATTCGTCAATGTGACGGACCGAGCGTTGAGGTAAACATTGAATAGTGCATCGGAAAGGAGATACTCGTATCCCAAAACTAAATCCTGTCGTTTCCATTGAACGTGACTCGATTTAGGAGGAGAAGTCATTGAGCACATAGTATTTCATAGCGACGCAATTTCTGTGTTAATTATTCATGTGAGGGAGCGAGGGATGTAGTAAAGTAGGAAGAGTGCATCGGAAAGGAGATACTCGTGTCCCAAAACTCAATCCAGTCGTTTCCATAGAAACGTTACACGATTTAGAAGGAGAAGTCATAGAACCCATAGTATTTCATAGCGACGCAATTTCTGAGTTAATTCGTCAATGTGACGGACCGAGCGTTGAGGTAAAGATTGAATAGTGCATCGGAAAGGAGATACTCGTATCCCAAAACTAAATCCTGTCGTTTCCATTGAACGTGACTCGATTTAGGAGAAGAAGTCATTGAGCACATAGTATTTCATAGCGACGCAATTTCTGTGTTAATTATTCATGTGAGGGAGCGAGGGATGTAGTAAAGTAGGAACAGTGCATCGGAAAGGAGATACTCGAATCCCAAAACTAAATCCTGTCGTTTCCATTGAAACGTGACTCGATTTAGGAGGAGAAGTCATTGAGCACATAGTATTTCATAGCGACGCAATTTTTGTGTTAATTATTCATGTGAGGGAGCGAGGGATGTAGTAAAGTGGGAACAGTGCATCAGAAAGGAGATACTCGTATCCCAAAACTAAATCCTGTCGTTTCCATTGAAACGTGACTCGATTTAGGAGGAGAAGTCATTGAGCACATAGAATTTCATAGCGACGCAATTTCTGTGTTAATTATTCATGTGAGGGAGCGAGGGATGTAGTAAAGTGGGAACAGTGCATCGGAAAGGAGATACTCGAATCCCAAAACTAAATCCTGTCGTTTCCATTGAAACGTGACTCGATTTAGGAGGAGAAGTCTTTGAGCACATAGTATTTCATAGCGACGCAATTTCTGTGTTAATTATTCATGTGAGGGAGCGAGGGATGTAGTAAAGTGGGAACAGTGCATCGGAAAGGAGATACTCGTATCCCAATACTAAATCCTGTCGTTTCCATTGAAACGTGACTCGATTTAGGAGGAGAAGTCATTGAGCACATAGTATTTCATAGCGACGCAATTTCTGTGTTAATTATTCATGTGAGGGAGCGAGGGATGTAGTAAAGTGGGAACAGTGCATCGAAAAGGAGATACTCGTATCCCAAAACTAAATCCTGTCGTTTCCATTGAAACGTGACTCGATTTAGAAGGAGAAGTCATTGAGCACATAGTATTTCATAGCGACGCAATTTCTGTGTTAATTATTCATGTGGGGGAGCGAGGGATGTAGTAAAGTGGGAACAGTGCATCGGGAAGGAGATACTCGTGTCCCAAAAGTCAATCCAGTCGTTTCCATAGAAACGTTACACGATTTAGAAGGAGAAGTCATAGAACCCATAGTATTTCATAGCGACGCAATTTCTGTGTCAATTCGTCAATGTGAGGGAGCGAGCGTTGAGGTAAAGAATGAATAGTGCATCGGAAAGGAGTTACTCGTATCCCAAAACTAAATCCTGTCGTTTCCATTGAAACGTGACTCGATTTAGGAGGAGAAGTCATTGAGCACATAGTATTTCATAGCGACGCAATTTCTGTGCTAATTATTAATGTGAGGGAGCGAGGGATGTAGTAAAGTGGGAACAGTGCATCGGAAAGGAGATACTCGTATCCCAAAACTAAATCCTGTCGTTTCCATTGAAACGTGACTCGATTTTGGAGGAGAAGTCATTGAGCACATAGTATTTCATAGCGACGCAATTTCTGTGTTAATTATTCATGTGAGGGATCGAGGGATGTAGTAAAGTGGGAACATTGGATCGGAAAGGAGAAACTCGTATCCAAAAACTAAATCCTGTCATTTTCCATTGAAACGTGACTCGATTTAGGAGGAGAATTCATTGAGCACATAGTATTTCATAGCGGCGCAATTTCTTTGTTAGTTATTCATGTGAGGGAGCGAGGGATGTAGTAAAGTTGGAACAGTGCATCGATAAGGAGATACTCGTATCCCAAAACTAAATCCTGTCGTTTCCATTGAAACGTGACTCGATTTAGGAGGAGAAGTCATTGAGCACATTGTATTTCATAGCGACGCAATGTCTGTGTTAATTCGTCAATGAGAGGGAGCGAGGGATGTAGTAAAGTGGGAACAGTGAATCGGAAAGGAGTTACTCATATCCCAAAACTAAATCCTGTCGTTTCCATTGAAACGTGACTCGATTTAGGAGGAGAAGTCATTGAGCACATACTATTTAATAGCGACTCAATTTCTGTGTTAATTATTCATGTGAGGGAGCGAGGGATGTAGTAAAGTGGGAACAGTGCATCGGAAAAGAGATACTCGTAACCCAAAACTAAATCCTGTCGCTTCCATTGAAACGTGACTCGATTTAGGAGGAGAAGTCATTGAGCACATAGTATTTCATAGCGACGCAATTTCTGTGTTAATTATTCATGTGAGGGATCGAGGGATGTAGTAAAGTGGGAACATTGGATCGGAAAGGAGAAACTCGTATCCAAAAACTAAATCCTGTCATTTTCCATTGAAACGTGACTCGATTTAGGAGGAGAAGTCATTGAGCACATACTATTTCATAGCGACGCAATTTCTGTGTTAATTCGTCAATGTGAGGGAGCGAGCGTTGAGGTAAAGAATGAATAGTGCATCGGAAAGAAGTTACTCGTATCGCAAAACAAAATCCTGTCGTTTCGATAGAAACGTTACACGATTTAGAAGGAGAAGTCATAGAACCCATGGTATTTCATAGCGACGCAATTTCTGTGTTAATTCGTGAATGTGAGGGAGCGAGCGTTGAGGTAAAGAATGAATAGTGCACCGGAAAGGAGTTACTCGTATCCCAAAACTAAATCCTGTCGTTTCCATTGAAACGTGACTCGATTTAGGAGGAGAAGTCATTGAGCACATAGTATTTCATAGCGACGCAATTTCTGTGTTAATAATTCATGTGAGGGAGCGAGGGATGTAGTAAAGTGGGAACAGTGCGTCGGAAAGGAGATACTCGTATCCCAAAACTAAATCCTGTCGTTTCCATTGAACCGTGACTCGATTTAGGAGGAGAAGTCATTGAGCACATAGTATTTCATGGCGACGCAATTTCTGTGTTAATTATTCATGTGAAGGAGCGAGGGATGTAGTGAAGTGGGAACAGTGCATCGGAAAGGAGATACTCGTATCCCAAAACTCAATCCTGTCGTTTCCATAGATGCGTTACACGATTTAGAAGGAGAAGTAATAGAACCCATAGTATTTCATAGCGACGCAATTTCTTTGTTAATTCGTCAATGTGAGGGAGCGAGCGTTGAGGTAAAGAATGAATAGTGCATCGGAAAGGAGTTACTTGTATCCCAAAACTAAATCCTGTCGTTTCCATTGAAACGTGACTCGATTTAGGAGGAGAAGTCATTGAGCACATAGTATTTCATAGCGACGCAATTTCTGTGTTAATTATTCATGTGAGGGAGCGAGGGATGTAGTAAAGTAGGAAGAGTGCTTCGGAAAGGAGATACTCGTGTCCCGAAACTCAATCCAGTCGTTTCCATAGAAACGTTACACGATTTAGATGGAGAAGTCATAGAACCCATAGTATATCATAGCGACGCAATTTCTGAGTTAATTCGTCAATGTGACGGACCGAGCGTTGAGGTAAAGAATGAATAGTGCATCGGAAAGGAGATACTCGTATCCCAAAACTAAATCCTGTCGTTTCCATTGAAACGTGACTCGATTTAGGAGGAGAAGTCATTGAGCACATAGTATTTCATAGCGACGCAATTTCTGTGTTAATTATTCATGTGAGGTAGCGAGGGATGTAGTAAAAAGGGAACAGTGCATCGGAAAGGAGATACTCGTATCCCAAAACTAAATCCTGTCGTTTCCATTGAAACGTGACTCGATTTAGGAGGAGAAGTCATTGAGCACATAGTATTTCATAGCGACGCAATTTCTGTTTTAATTATTCATGTGAGGGAGCGAGGGATGTAGTAAAGTGGGAACAGTGCATCGATAAGCAGATGCTCGTATCCCAAAACTAAATCCTGTCGTTTCCATTGAAACGTGACTCGATTTAGGAGGAGAAGTCATTGAGCACATAGTATTTCTTAGCGACGCAATTTCTGTGTTAATTCGTCAATGTGAGGGAGCGAAGGATGTAGTAACGTGGGAACAGTGCATCGGAAAGGAGTTACTCGTATCCCAAAACTAAATCCTGTCGTTTCCATTGATACGTGACTCGATTTAGGAGGAGAAGTCATTGAGCACATAGTATTTCATACCGACGCAATTTCTGTGTTAATTATTCATGTGAGGGAGCGAGGGATGTAGTAAAGTGGGGACAGTGCATCGGAAAGGAGATACTTGTATCCCAAAACCAAATCCTGTCGTTTCCATTGAAACGTGTCTCGATTTAGGAGGAGAAGTCATTGAGCACATAGTATTTCATAGCGACGCAATTTCTGTGTTAATTATTCATGTGAGGGAGAGAGGGATATAGTAAAGTGGGAACAGTGCATCGATAAGGAGATACTCGTATCCCAAAACTAAATCCTGTCGTTTCCATTGAAACGTGACTCGATTTAGGAGGAGAAGTCATTGAGCACATAGTATTTCTTAGCGACGCAATTTCTGTGTTAATTCGTCAATGTGAGGTAGCGAGGGATGTAGTAAAGTGGGAACAGTGCATCGGAAAGGAGTTACTCGTATCCCAAAACTAAATCCTGTCGTTTCCATTGATACGTGACTCGATTTGGGAGGAGAAGTCATTGAGCACATGGTATTTCATAGCGACGCAATTTCTGTGTTAATTATTCATGTGAGGGAGCGAAGGATGTAGTAAAGTGGGAACAGTGCATCGGATAGGAGATACTCGTATCCCAAAACCAAATCCTGTCGTTTCCATTGAAACGTGACTCGATTTAGGAGGAGAAGTCATTGAGCACATAGTATTTCATAGCGACGCAATTTCTGTGTTAATTCGTCAATGTGAGGGAGCGAGGGATGTAGTAAAGTGGGAACAGTGCATCGGAAAGGAGTTACTCGTATCCCAAAACTAAATCCTGTCTTTTCCATTGATACGTGACTCAATTTAGGAGGAGAAGTCATTGAGCACATAGTATTTCATAGCGAACCAATTTCTGTGTTAATTATTCATGTGAGGGAGCGAGGGATGTAGTAATGTGGGAACAGTGCATCGGGAAGGAGATACTCGTATCCCAAAACTCAATCCAGTCGTTTCCATAGAAACGTTACACGATTTAGAAGGAGAAGTCATTGAGCACATAGTATTTCTTAGCGACGCAATTTCTGTGTTAATTCGTCAATGTGAGGGAGCGAAGGATGTAGTAACGTGGGAACAGTGCATCGGAAAGGAGTTACTCGTATCCCAAAACTAAATCCTGTCGTTTCCATTGATACGTGACTCGATTTAGGAGGAGAAGTCATTGAGCACATAGTATTTCATACCGACGCAATTTCTGTGTTAATTATTCATGTGAGGGAGCGAGGGATGTAGTAAAGTGGGGACAGTGCATCGGAAAGGAGATACTCGTATCCCAAAACCAAATCCTGTCGTTTCCATTGAAACGTGTCTCGATTTAGGAGGAGAAGTCATTGAGCACATAGTATTTCATAGCGACGCAATTTCTGTGTTAATTATTCATGTGAGGGAGAGAGGGATATAGTAAAGTGGGAACAGTGCATCGATAAGGAGATACTCGTATCCCAAAACTAAATCCTGTCGTTTCCATTGAAACGTGACTCGATTTAGGAGGAGAAGTCATTGAGCACATAGTATTTCTTAGCGACGCAATTTCTGTGTTAATTCGTCAATGTGAGGTAGCGAGGGATGTAGTAAAGTGGGAACAGTGCATCGGAAAGGAGTTACTCGTATCCCAAAACTAAATCCTGTCGTTTCCATTGATACGTGACTCGATTTGGGAGGAGAAGTCATTGAGCACATGGTATTTCATAGCGACGCAATTTCTGTGTTAATTATTCATGTGAGGGAGCGAAGGATGTAGTAAAGTGGGAACAGTGCATCGGATAGGAGATACTCGTATCCCAAAACCAAATCCTGTCGTTTCCATTGAAACGTGACTCGATTTAGGAGGAGAAGTCATTGAGCACATAGTATTTCATAGCGACGCAATTTCTGTGTTAATTCGTCAATGTGAGGGAGCGAGGGATGTAGTAAAGTGGGAACAGTGCATCGGAAAGGAGTTACTCGTATCCCAAAACTAAATCCTGTCTTTTCCATTGATACGTGACTCAATTTAGGAGGAGAAGTCATTGAGCACATAGTATTTCATAGCGAACCAATTTCTGTGTTAATTATTCATGTGAGGGAGCGAGGGATGTAGTAAAGTGGGAACAGTGCATCGGGAAGGAGATACTCGTGTCCCAAAACTCAATCCAGTCGTTTCCATAGAAACGTTACACGATTTAGAAGGAGAAGTCATAGAACCCATATTATTTCATAGCGACGCAATTTCTGTGTTAATTCGTCAATGTGAGGGAGCGAGCGTTGAGGTAAAGAATGAATAGTGCATCGGAAAGGAGTTACTCGTATCCCAAAACTAAATCCTGTCGTTTCCATTGAAACGTGACTCGATTTAGGAGGAGAAATCATTGAGCACATAGTATTTCATAGCGACGCAATTTCTGTGTTAATTATTCATGTGAGGGAGCGAGGGATGTAGTAAAGTGGGAACAGTGCATCGGAAAGGAGAAACTCGTATCCCAAAACTAAATCCTGTCGTTTCCATTGAAACGTGACTCGATTTAGGAGGAGAAGTCATTGAGCACATAGTATTTCATAGCGACGCAATTTCTGTGTTAATTATTCATGTGAGGGAGCGAGGGATGTAGTAAAGTGGGAACAGTGCATCGGAAAGGAGATATTCGTATCCCAAAACTAAATCCTGTCGTTTCCATTGAAACGTGACTCGATTTAGGAGGAGAAGTCATTGAGCACATAGTATTTCATAGCGACGCAATTTCTGTGTTAATTATTCATGTGAGGGAGCGAGGGATGTAGTAAAGTGGGAACAGTGCATCGATAAGGAGATACTCGTATCCCAAAATTAAATCCTGTCGTTTCCATTGAAACGTCACTCGATTTAGGAGGAGAAGTCATTGAGCACATAGTATTTCTTAGCGACGCAATTTCTGTGATAATTCGTCAATGTGAGGGAGCGAGGGATGTAGTAAAGTGGGAGCAGTGCATCGGAAAGGAGATACTCGTATCCCAAAACTAAATCCGGTCGTTTCCATTGAAACGTGACTCGATTTAGGAGGAGAAGTCATTGAGCACATAGTAATTCATAGCGACGCAATTTCTGTGTTAATTACTCATGTGAGGGAGCGAGGGATGTAGTAAAGTGGGAACAGTGCATCGGAAAGGAGATACTCGAATCCCAAAACTAAATGCTGTCGTTTCCATTGATACGTGACTCGATTTAGGAGTAGAAGTCATTGAGCACATAGTATTTCATAGCGACGCAATTTCTGTGTTAATTCGTCAATTTGAGGGAGCGAGCGTTAAGGTAAAGAATGAATAGTGCATCAGAAAGGAGTTACTCGTATCCCAAAATTAAATCCAGTCGTTTCCATTGAAACGTGATTCGATTTAGGAGGAGAAGTCATTGAGCACATAGTATTTCATAGCGACGCAATTACTGTGTTAATTATTCTTGTGAGGGAGCGAGGGATGTAGTAAAGTGGGAACAGTGCATCGGAAAGGAGTTACTCGTATCCCAAAACTAAATCCTGTCGTTTCCATTGATACCTGACTCGATTTAGGAGGAGAAGTCATTGAGCACATAATATTTCATAGCGACGCAATTTCTGTGTTAATTATTCATGTGAGGGAGCGAGGGATGTAGTAAAGTGGGAACAGTGCATCGGAAAGGAGACATTCTTATCCCAAAACTAAATCCTGTCGTTTCCATTGAAACGTGACTCGATAAGGAGGAGAGGTCATTGAGCACATAGTATTTCATAGCGACGCAATTTCTGTGTTAATTATTCATGTGAGGGAGCGAGGGATGTAGTAAAGTGGGAACAGTGCATCGGAAAGGAGTTACTCGTATCCCAAAACTAAATCCTGTCGTTTCCATTGAAACGTGACTCGATTTAGGAGGAGAAGTCATTGAGCACATAGTATTTCATAGCGACGCAATTTCTGTGTTAATTATTCATGTGAGCGAGCGAGGGATGTAGTAAAGTGGGTACAGTGCATGGGAAAGGAGTTACTCGTAACCCAAAACTGAATCCTGTCGATTCCATTGAAACGTGACTCGATTTAGGAGGAGAAGTCATTGAGCACATAGTATTTCTTAGCGACGCAATTTCTGTGTTAATTCGTCAATGTGAGGGAGCGAGGGATGTAGTAAAGTGGGAACAGTGCATCGATAAGGAGATACTCGTATCCCAAAACTAAATCCTGTCGTTTCCATTGAAACGTGACTCGATTTAGGAGGAGAAGTCATTGAGCACATAGTATTTCTTAGCGACGCAATTTCTGTGTTAATTCGTCAATGTGAGGGAGCGAGGGATGTAGTAAAGTGGGAACAGTGCATCGGAAAGGAGTTACTCGTATCCCAAAACTAAATCCTGTCGTTTCCATTGAAACGTGACACGATTTAGGAGGAGAAGTCATTGAGCACATAGTATTTCATAGCGACGCAATTTCTGTGTTAATTATTCATGAGAGGGAGCGAGGGATGTAGTAAAGTGAGAACAGTGCATCGGAAAGGAGATACTCGTATCCCAAAACTAAATCCTGCCGTTTCCATTGAAACGTGACTCGAATTAGGAGGAGAAGTCATTGAGCACATAGTATTTCATAGCGACGCAATTTCTGTGTTTATTATTCATGTGAGGTAGCGAGGGATGTAGTAAAGTGGGAACAGTGCATCGGAAAGGAGATACTCGTATCCCAAAACTAAATCCTGTCGTTTCCATTGAAACGTGACTCGATTTAGGAGGAGAAGTCATTGAGCACATAGTATTTCATAGCGACGCAATTTCTGTGTTAATTATTCATGTGAGGGAGCGAGGGATGTAGTAAAGTGGGAACAGTGCCTCGATAAGCAGATGCTCGTATCCCAAAACTAAATCCTGTCGCTTCCATTGAAACGTGACTCGATTTAGGAGGAGAAGTCATTGAGCACATAGTATTTCTTAGCGACGCAATTTCTGTGTTAATTCGTCAGTGTGAGGGAGCGAAGGATGTAGTAACGTGGGAACAGTGCATCGGAAAGGAGTAACTCGTATCCCAAAACTAAATCCTGTCGTTTCCATTGATACGTGACTCGATTTAGGAGGAGAAGTCATTGAGCACATAGTATTTCATACCGACGCAATTTCTGTGTTAATTATTCATGTGAGGGAGCAAGGGGATGTAGTAAAGAGGGGACAGTGCATCGGAAAGGAGATACTCGTATCCCAAAACCAAATCCTGTCGTTTCCATTGAAACGTAACTCGATTTAGGAGGAGAAGTCATTGAGCACATAGTATTTCATAGCGACGCAATTTCTGTGTTAATTATTCATGTGAGGGAGAGAGGGATGTAGTAAAGTGGGAACAGTGCATCGATAAGGAGATACTCGTATCCCAAAACTAAATCCTGTCGTTTCCATTGAAACGTGACTCGATTTAGGAGGAGAAGTCATTGAGCACATAGTATTTCTTAGCGACGCAATTTCTGTGATAATTCGTCAATGTGAGGGAGCGAGGGATGTAGTAAAGTGGGAGCAGTGCATCGGAAAGGAGATATTCGTATCCCAAAACTAAATCCTGTCGTTTCCATTGAAACGTGACTCGATTTAGGAGGAGAAGTCATTGAGCACATAGTATTTCATAGCGACGCAATTTCTGTGTTAATTCGTCAATGTGAGGGAGCGAGCGTTAAGGTAAAGAATGAATAGTGCATCGGAAAGGAGTTACTCGTATCCCAAAATTAAATCCTGTCGTTTCCATTGAAACGTGACTCGATTTAGGAGGAGAAGTCATTGAGCACATAGTATTTCATAGCGACGCAATTTCTGTGTTAATTATTCATGTGAGGGAGCGAGGGATGTAGTAAAGTGGGAACAGTGCATCGGAAAGGAGTTACTCGTATCCCATAACTAAATCCTGTCGTTTCCATTGATACCTGACTCGATTTAGGAGGAGAAGTCATTGAGCACATAATATTTCATAGCGACGCAATTTCTGTGTTAATTATTCATGTGAGGGAGCGAGGGATGTAGTAAAGTGGGAACAGTGCATCGGAAAGGAGACATTCTTATCCCAAAACTATATCCTGTCGTTTCCATTGAAACGTGACTCGATAAGGAGGAGGAGAGGTCATTGAGCACATAGTATTTCATAACGACGCAATTTCTGTGTTAATTATTCATGTGAGGGAGCGAGGGATGTAGTAAAGTGGGAACAGTGCATCGGAAAGGAGTTACTCGTATCCCAAAACTAAATCCTGTCGTTTCCATTGAAACGTGACTCGATTTAGGAGGAGAAGTCATTGAGCACATAGTATTTCATAGCGACGCAATTTCTGTGTTAATTATTCATGTGAGGGAGCGAGGGATGTAGTAAAGTGGGAACAGTGCATTGGAAAGGAGTTACTCGTAACCCAAAACTGAATCCTGTCGATTCCATTGAAACGTGACTCGATTTAGGTGGAGAAGTCATTGAGCACATAGTATTTCTTAGCGACGCAATTTCTGTGTTAATTCGTCAATGTGAGGGAGCGAGGGATGTTGTAATGTGGGAACAGTGCATCGGAAAGGAGATACTCGTATCCCAAAACTAAATCCGGTCGTTTCCATTGAAACGTGACTCGATTTAGGGGGAGAAGTCATTGAGCACATAGTAATTCAGAGCGACGCAATTTCTGTGTTAATTATTCATGTGAGGGAGCGAGGGATGTAGTAAAGTGGGAACAGTGCATCGGAAAGGAGATACCCGAATCCCAAAACTAAATCCTGTCGTTTTCATTGAAACGTGACTCGATTTAGGAGGAGAAGTCATTGAGCACATAGTATTTGATAGCGACGCAATTTCTGTGTTAATTCGTCAATGTGAGGGAGCGAGCGTTGAGGTAAAGAATGAATAGTGCATCGGAAAGGAGTTACTCGTATCCCAAAACTAAATCCTGTCGTTTCCATTGAAACGTGACTCGATTTAGGAGGAGAAGTCATTGAGCACATAGTATTTCATAGCGACGCCATTTCTGTGTTAATAATTCATGTGAGGGAGCGAGGGATGTAGTAAAGTGGGAACAGTGCATGGGAAAGGAGTTACTCGTAACCCAAAACTGAATCCTGTCGATTCCATTGAAACGTGACTCGATTTAGGAGAAGAAGTCATTGAGCACATAGTATTTCTTAGCGACGCAATTTCTGTGTTAATTCGTCAATGTGAGGGAGCGAGGGATGTTGTAAAGTGGGAATAGTGCATCGGAAAGTAGATACTCGTATCCCAAAACTAAATCCGGTCGTTTCCATTGAAACGTGACTCGATTTAGGGGGAGAAGTCATTGAGCACATAGTAATTCAGAGCGACGCAATTTCTGTGTTAATTATTCATGTGAGGGAGCGAGGGATGTAGTAAAGTGGGAACAGTGCATCGGAAAGGAGATACCCGAATCCCAAAACTAAATCCTGTCGTTTTCATTGAAACGTGACTCGATTTAGGAGGAGAAGTCATTGAGCACATAGTATTTCATAGCGACGCAATTTCTGTGTTAATTCGTCAATGTGAGGGAGAGAGCGTTGAGGTAAAGAATGAATAGTGCATCGGAAAGGAGTTACTCGTATCCCAAAATTAAATCCTGTCGTTTCCATTGAAACGTGACTCGATTTAGGAGGAGAAGTCATTGAGCACATAGTATTTCATAGCGACGCAATTTCTGTGTTAATTATTCATGTGAGGGAGCGAGGGATGTAGTAAAGTGTGAACAGTGCATCGGAAAGGAGTTACTCGTTTCCCGAGACTAAATCCTGTCGTTTCCATTGATACGTGACTCGATTTAGGAGGAGAAGTCATTGAGCACATAATATATCATAGCGACGCAATTTCTGTGTTAATTATTCATGTGAGGGAGCGAGGGTTGTAGTAAAGTGGGAACAGTGCATCCGAAAGGAGACATTCTTATCCCAAAACTAAATCCTGTCGTTTCCATTGAAACGTGACTCGATAAGGAGGAGGAGAAGTCATTGAGCACATAGTATTTCATAGCGACGCAATTTCTGTGTTAATTATTCATGTCAGGGAGCGAGGGATGTAGTAAAGTGTGAACAGTGCATCGGAAAGGAGATACTCGTATCCCAAAACTAAATCCTGTCGTTTCCATTGAAACGTGACTCGATTTAGGAGGAGAAGTCATTGAGCTCATAGTATTTCATACCGACGCAATTTCTGTGTTAATTATTCATGTGAGGTAGCGAGGGATGTAGTAAAGTGGGGACAGTGCATCGGAAAGGAGATACTCGTATCCCAAAACCAAATCCTGTCGTTTCCATTGAAACGTGACTCGATTTAGGAGGAGAAGTCATTGAGCACATAGTATTTCATAGCGACGCAATTTCTGTGTTAATTATTCATGTGAGGGAGCCAGGGATGTAGTAAAGTGGGAACAGTGCATCGATAAGGAGATACTCGTATCCCAAAACTAAATCCTGTCGTTTCCATTGAAACGTGACTCGATTTTGGAGGAGAAGTCATTGAGCACATAGTATTTCTTAGCGACGCAATTTCTGTGTTAATTCGTCAATGTGAGGGAGCGAGGGATGTAGTAAAGTGGGAAAAGTGCATCGGAAAGGAGTTACTCGTATCCCAAAACTTAATCCTGTCGTTTCCATTGATACGTGACTCGATTTAGGATCAGAAGTCATTGAGCACATGGTATTTCATAGCGACGCAATTTCTGTGTTAATTATTCATGTGAGGGAGCGAAGGATGTAGTAAAGTGGGAACAGTGCATCGGATAGAAGATACTCGTATCCCAAAACCAAATCCTGTCGTTTCCATTGAAACGTGACTCGATTTAGGAGGAGAAGTCATTGAGCACATAGTATTTCATAGCGACGCAATTTCTGTGTTAACTCGTCAATGTGAGGGAGCGAGGGATGTAGTAAAGTGGGAACAGTGCATCGGAAAGGAGTTACTCGTATCCCAAAACTAAATCCTGTCGTTTCCATTGAAACGTGACTCGATAAGGAGGAGGAGAAGTCATTGAGCACATAGTATTTCATAGCGACGCAATTTCTGTGTTAATTCGTCAATGTGAGGGAGCGAGCGTTGAGGTAAAGAATGAATAGTGCATCGGAAAGGAGTTACTCGTATCCCAAAACTAAATCCTGTCGTTTCCATGAAACGTGACTCGATTTAGGTGGAGAAGTCATTGAGCACATAGTATTTCATAGCGACGCAATTTCTGTGTTAATTATTCATGTGAGCCAGCGAGGGATGTAGTAAAGTGGGAACAGTGCATCGGAAAGGAGATACTCGTATCCCAAAACTAAATCCAGTCGTTTCCATTGAAACGTGACTCGATTTAGGAAGAGATGTCATTGAGCACATAGTATTTCATAGCGACGCAATTTCTGTGTTAATTCGTCAATGTGAGGGAGCGAGCGTTGAGGTAAAGAATGAATAGTGCATCGGAAAGGAGTTACTCGTATCCCAAAATTAAATCCTGTCGTTTCCATTGAAACGTGACTCGATTTAGGAGGAGAAGTCATTGAGCACATAGTATTTCATAGCGACGCAATTTCTGTGTTAATTATTCACGTGAGGGAGCGAGGGATGTAGTAAAGTGGGAACAGTGCATTGGAAAGGAGTTACTCGTATCCCAAAACTAAATCCTGTCGTTTCCATTGATACGTGACTCGATTTAGGAGGAGAAGTCATTGAGCACATAATATTTCATAGCGACGCAATTTCTGTGTTAATTATTCATGTGAGGGAGCGAGGGTTGTAGTAAAGTGGGAACAGTGCATCGGAAAGGAGACATTCTTATCCCAAAACTAAATCCTGTCGTTTCCATTGAAACGTGACTCGATAAGGAGGAGGAGAAGTCATTGAGCACATAGTATTTCATAGCGACGCAATTTCTGTGTTAATTATTCATGTCAGGGAGCGAGGGATGTAGTAAAGTGTGAACAGTGCATCGGAAAGGAGATACTCGTATCCCAAAACTAAATCCTGTCGTTTCCACTGAAACGTGACTCGTTTTAGGAGGAGAAGTCTTTGAGCACATAGTATTTCATAGCGACGCAATTTCTGTGTTAATTATTCATGTGAGGGAGCGAGGGATGAAGTAAAGTGGGAACAGTGCATCGGAAAGGAGTTACTCGTACCCCAAAACTAAATCCTGTAGTTTCCATTGAAACGTGACTCGATTTAGGAGGAGAAGTCATTGAGCACATAGTATTTCATACCGACGCAATTTCTGTGTTAATTATTCATGTGAGGGAGCGAGGGATGTAGTAAAGTGGGGACAGTGCATCGGAAAGGAGATACTCGTATCCCAAAACCAACTCCTGTCGTTTCCATTGAAACGTGACTCGATTTAGGAGGAGAAGTCATTGAGCACATAGTATTTCATAGCGACGCAATTTCTGTGTTAATTATTCATGTGAGGGAGCGAGGGATGTAGTAAAGTGGGAACAGTGCATCGATAAGGAGATACTCGTATCCCAAAACTAAATCCTGTCGTTTCCATTGAAACGTGACTCGATTTAGGACGAGAAGTCATTGAGCACATAGTATTTCTTAGCGACGCAATTTCTGTGTTAATTCGTCAATGTGAGGGAGCGAGGAATGTAGTAAAGTGCTAACAGTGCATCGGAAAGGAGATACTCGTATCCCAAAACTAAATCCGGTCGTTTCCATTGAAACGTGACTCGATTTAGGAGGAGAAGTCATTGAGCACATAGTAATTCATAGCGATGCTATTTCTGTGTTAATTATTCATGTGAGGGAGCGAGGGATGTAGTAAGGTGGGAACAGTGCATCGGAAAGGAGATACTCGAATCCCAAAACTAAATCCTGTCGTTTCCATTGAAACGTGACTCGATTTAGGAGGAGAAGTCATTGAGCACATAGTATTTCATAGCGACGCAATTTCTGTGTTAATTCGTCAATGTGAGGGAGCGAGCGTTGAGGTAAAGAATGAATAGTGCATCGGAAAGGAGTTACTCGTATCCCAAAATTAAATCCTCTCGTTTCCATTGAAACGTGACTCGATTTAGGAGGAGAAGTCATTGAGCACATAGTATTTCATAGCGACGCAATTTCTGTGTTAATTATTCATGTGAGGGAGCGAGGGATGTAGTAAAGCGGGAACGGTGCATCGGATAGAAGATACTCGTATCCCAAAACCAAATCCTGTCGTTTCCATTGAAACGTGACTCGATTTAGGAGGAGAAGTCATTGAGCACATAGTAATTCATAGCGACGCAATTTCTGTGTTAATTCGTCAATGTGAGGGAGCGAGGGATGTAGTAAAGTGGGAACAGTGCATCGGAAAGGAGTTACTCGTATCCCAAAACTAAATCCTGTCGTTTCCATTGATACGTGACTCGATTTAGGAGGAGAAGTCATTGAGCACATAGTATTTCATAGCGACGCAATTTCTGTGTTAATTATTCATGTGAGGTAGCGAGGGATGTAGTAAAGTGGGAACAGTGCATCGGGAAGGAGATACTCGTGGCCCAAACACAATCCAGTCGTTTCCATAGAAACGTTACACGATTTAGAAGGAGAAGTCATAGAACCCATAGTATTTCATAGCGACGCAATTTCTGTGTTAATTCGTTAATGTGAGGGAGCGAGCGTTGAGGTAAAGAATGAATAGTGCATCGGAAAGGAGTTACTCGTATCCCAAAACTAAATCCTGTCGTTTCCATGAAACGTGACTCGATTTAGGTGGAGAAGTCATTGAGCACATAGTATTTCATAGCGACGCAATTTCTGTGTTAATTATTCATGTGAGCCAGCGAGGGATGTAGTAAAGTGGGAACAGTGCATCGGAAAGGTGATACTCGTATCCCAAAACTAAATCCAGTCGTTTCCATTGAAACGTGACTCGATTTAGGAGGAGAAGTCATTGAGCACATAGTATTTCATAGCGACGCAATTTCTGTGTTAATTATTCATGTCAGGAAGCGAGGGATGTAGTAAAGTGGGAACAGTGCATCGGAAAGGAGATATTCGTATCCCAAAACTAAATCCTGTGGTTTCCATTGAAACGTGACTCGATTTAGGAGGAGAAGTCATTGAGCACATAGTATTTCATAGCGACGCAATTTCTGTGTTAATTATTCATGGGAGGGAGCGAGGGATGTAGTAAAGTGGGAACAGTGCATCGATAAGGAGATACTCATATCCCAAAACTAAATCCTGTCGTTTCTATTGAAACGTGACTCGATTTAGGAGGAGAAGTCATTGAGCACATAGTATTTCTTAGCGACGCAAGTTCTGTGTTAATTCGTCAATGTGAGGGAGCGAGGGATGTAGTAAAGTGCTAACAGTGCATCGGAAAGGAGATACTCGTATCCCAAAACTAAATCCGGTCGTTTCCATTGAAACGTGACTCGATTTAGGAGGAGAAGTCATTGAGCACATAGTAATTCATAGCGATGCTATTTCTGTGTTAATTATTCATGTGAGGGAGCGAGGGATGTAGTAAAGTGGGAACAGTGCATCGGAAAGGAGATACTCGAATCCCAAAACTAAATCCTATCGTTTCCATTGAAACGTGACTCGATTTAGGAGGAGAAGTCATTGAGCACATAGTATTTCATAGCGACGCAATTTCTGTGTTAATTCGTCAATGTGAGGGAGCGAGCGTTGAGGTAAAGAATGAATAGTGCATCGGAAAGGAGTTACTCGTATCCCAAAATTAAATCCTCTCGTTTCCATTGAAACGTGACTCGATTTAGGAGGAGAAGTCATTGAGCACATAGTATTTCATAGCGACGCAATTTCTGTGTTAATTATTCATGTGAGGGAGCGAGGGATGTAGTAAAGTGGGAACAGTGCATCGGAAAGGAGTTACTCGTATCCCAAAACTAAATCCTGTCGTTTCCATTGATACGTGACTCGATTTAGGAGGAGAAGTCATTGAGCACATAATATTTCATAGCGACGCAATTTCTGTGTTAATTATTCATGTGAGGGAGCGAGGGATGTAGTAAAGTGGGAACAGTGCATCGGAATGGAGACATTCTTATCCCAAAACTAAATCCTGTCGTTTCCATTGAAACGTGACTCGATAAGGAGGAGGAGAAGTCATTGAGCACATAGTATTTCATAGCGACGCAATTTCTGTGTTAATTATTCATGTCAGGGAGCGAGGGATGTAGTAAAGTGAGAACAGTGCATCGGAAAGGAGATCCTCGTATCCCAAAACTAAATCCTGTCGTTTCCATTGAAACGTAACTCGATTTAGGAGGAGAAGTCATTGAGCACATAGTATTTCATAGCGACGCAATTTCTGTGTTAATTATTCATGTGAGGGAGTGAGGGATGTAGTAAAGTGGGAACAGTGCATCGGAAAGGAGTTACTCGTAACCCAAAACTAAATCCTGTCGTTTCCATTGAAACGTGACTCGATTTAGGAGGATAAGTCATTGAGCACATAGTATATCATAGCGACGCAATTTCTGTGTTAATTATTCATGTGAGGTAGCGAGGGATGGAGTAAAGAGGGAACAGTGCATCGGAAAGGAGTTACTCGTATCCCAAAACTAAATCCTGTCGTTTTTTTATTGATACGTGACTCGATTTAGGAGGAGAAGTCATTGAGCACATAGTATTTCATAGCGACGCAATTTCTGTGTTAATTATTCATGTGAGGGAGCGAGGGATGTAGGAAAGTGGGAACAGTGCATCGATAAGGAGATACTCGTATCCCAAAACTAAATCCTGTCGTTTCCATTGAAACGTGACTCGATTTAGGAGGAGAAGTCATTGAGCACATAGTATTTCTTAGCGACGCAATTTCTGTGTTAATTCGTCAATGTGAGGGAGCGAGGGATGTAGTAAAGTGGGAACAGTGCATCGGATAGAAGATACTCGTATCCCAAAACCAAATCCTGTCGTTTCCATTGAAACGTGACTCGATTTAGGAGGAGAAGTCATTGAGCACATAGTATTTCATAGCGACGCAATTTCTGTGTTAATTCGTCAATGTGAGGGAGCGAGGGATGTAGTAAAGTGGAAACAGTGCATCGGAAAGGAGTTACTCGTATCCCAAAACTAAATCCTGTCGTTTCCATTGAAACGTGACTCGATTCAAGAGGAGAAGTCATTGAGCACATAGTATTTCATAGCGACGCAATTTCTGTGTTAATTATTCATGTGAGGGAGCGAGAGATGTAGTAAAGTGGGAACAGCGCATCGGAAAGGAGATACTCGTATCCCAAAATTAAATCCTGTCGTTTCCATTGAAACGTGACTCGATTCATTAGGAGAAGTCATTGAGCACATAGTATTTCATAGCGACGCAATTTCTGTGTTAATTATTCATGTGAGGGAGCGAGAGATGTAGTAAAGTGGGAACAGCGCATCGGAAAGGAGATACTCGTAACCCAAAACTAAATCCTGTCGTTTCCATTGAAACGTAGCTCGATTTAGGAGGAGAAGTCATTGAGCACATAGTATTTCATAGCGACGCAATTTCTGTGTTAATTATTCATGTGAGGGAGCGAGGGATGTAGTAAAGTGGGAACAGTGCATCGGAAAGGAGTTACTCGTACCCCAAAACTAAATCCTGTAGTTTCCATTGAAACGTGACTCGATTTAGGAGGAGAAGTCATTGAGCACATAGTATTTCATACCGACGCAATTTCTATGTTAATTATTCATGTGAGGGAGCGAGGGATGTAGTAAAGTGGGGACAGTGCATCGGAAAGGAGATACTCGTATCCCAAAACCAAATCCTGTCGTTTCCATTGAAACGTGACTCGATTTAGGAGGAGAAGTCATTGAGCACATAGTATTTCATAGCGACGCAATTTCTGTGTTAATTATTCATGTGAGGGAGCGAGGGATGTAGTAAAGTGGGGACAGTGCATCGATAAGGAGATACTCGTATCCCAAAACTAAATCCTGTCGTTTCCATTGAAACGTGACTCGATTTAGGAGGAGAAGTCATTGAGCACATAGTATTTCTTAGCGACGCAATTTCTGTGTTAATTCGTCAATGTGAGGGAGCGAGGGATGTAGTAAAGTGCTAACAGTGGATCGGAAAGGAGATACTCGTATCCCAAAACTAAATCCGGTCGTTACCATTGAAACGTGACTCGATTTTGGAGGAGAAGTCATTGAGCACATAGTAATTCATAGCGATGCTATTTCTGTGTTAATTATTCATGTGAGGGAGCGAGGGATGTAGTAAAGTGGGAACAGTGCATCGGAAAGGAGATACTCGAATCCCAAAACTAAATCCTGTCGTTTCCATTGAAACGTGACTCGATTTAGGAGGAGAAGTCATTGAGCACATAGTATTTCATAGCGACGCAATTTCTGTGTTAATTCGTCAATGTGAGGGAGCGAGCGTTGAGGTAAAGAATGAATAGTGCATCGGAAAGGAGTTACTCGTATCCCAAAATTAAATCCTCTCGTTTCCATTGAAACGTGACTCGATTTAGGAGGAGAAGTCATTGAGCACATAGTATTTCATAGCGACGCAATTTGTGTGTTAATTATTCATGTGAGGGAGCGAGGGATGTAGTAAAGTGGGAACGGTGCATCGGATAGAAGATACTCGTATCCCAAAACCAAATCCTGTCGTTTCCATTGAAACGTGACTCGATTTAGGAGGAGAAGTCATTGAGCACATAGTAATTCATAGCGACGCAATTTCTGTGTTAATTCGTCAATGTGAGGGAGCGAGGGATGTAGTAAAGTGGGAACAGTGCATCGGAAAGGAGTTACTCGTATCCCAAAACTAAATCCTGTCGTTTCCATTGATACGTGACTCGATTTAGGAGGAGAAGTCATTGAGCACATAGTATTTCATAGCGACGCAATTTCTGTGTTAATTATTCATGTGAGGTAGCGAGGGATGTAGTAAAGTGGGAACAGTGCATCGGGAAGGAGATACTCGTGGCCCAAACTCAATCCAGTCGTTTCCATAGAAACGTTACACGATTTAGAAGGAGAAGTCATAGAACCCATAGTATTTCATAGCGACGCAATTTCTGTGTTAATTCGTTAATGTGAGGGAGCGAGCGTTGAGGTAAAGAATGAATAGTGCATCGGAAAGGAGTTACTCGTATCCCAAAACTAAATCCTGTCGTTTCCATGAAACGTGACTCGATTTAGGTGGAGAAGTCATTGAGCACATAGTATTTCATAGCGACGCAATTTCTGTGTTAATTATTCATGTGAGCCAGCGAGGGATGTAGTAAAGTGGGAACAGTGCATCGGAAAGGAGATACTCGTATCCCAAAACTAAATCCAGTCGTTTCCATTGAAACGTGACTCGATTTAGGAGGAGAAGTCATTGAGCACATAGTATTTCATAGCGACGCAATTTCTGTGTTAATTACTCATGTCAGGAAGCGAGGGATGTAGTAAAGTGGGAACAGTGCATCGGAAAGGAGATATTCGTATCCCAAAACTAAATCCTGTGGTTTCCATTGAAACGTGACTCGATTTAGGAGGAGAAGTCATTGAGCACATAGTATTTCATAGCGACGCAATTTCTGTGTTAATTATTCATGGGAGGGAGCGAGGGATGTAGTAAAGTGGGAACAGTGCATCGATAAGGAGATACTCATATCCCAAAACTAAATCCTGTCGTTTCCATTGAAACGTGACTCGATTTAGGAGGAGAAGTCATTGAGCACATAGTATTTCTTAGCGACGCAATTTCTGTGTTAATTCGTCAATGTGAGGGAGCGAGGGATGTAGTAAAGTGCTAACAGTGCATCGGAAAGGAGATACTCGTATCCCAAAACTAAATCCGGTCGTTTCCATTGAAACGTGACTCGATTTAGGAGGAGAAGTCATTGAGCACATAGTAATTCATAGCGATGCTATTTCTGTGTTAATTATTCACGTGAGGGAGCGAGGGATGTAGTAAAGTGGGAACAGTGCATCGGAAAGGAGATACTCGAATCCCAAAACTAAATCCTATCGTTTCCATTGAAACGTGAATCGATTTAGGAGGAGAAGTCATTGAGCACATAGTATTTCATAGCGACGCAATTTCTGTGTTAATTCGTCAATGTGAGGGAGCGAGCGTTGAGGTAAAGAATGAATAGTGCATCGGAAAGGAGTTACTCGTATCCCAAAATTAAATCCTCTCGTTTCCATTGAAACGTGACTCGATTTAGGAGGAGAAGTCATTGAGCACATAGTATTTCATAGCGACGCAATTTCTGTGTTAATTATTCATGTGAGGGAGCGAGGGATGTAGTAAAGTGGGAACAGTGCATCGGAAAGGAGTTACTCGTATCCCAAAACTAAATCCTGTCGTTTCCATTGATACGTGACTCGATTTAGGAGGAGAAGTCATTGAGCACATAATATTTCATAGCGACGCAATTTCTGTGTTAATTATTCATGTGAGGGAGCGAGGGATGTAGTAAAGTGGGAACAGTGCATCGGAATGGAGACATTCTTATCCCAAAACTAAATCCTGTCGTTTCCATTGAAACGTGACTCGATAAGGAGGAGGAGAAGTCATTGAGCACATAGTATTTCATAGCGACGCAATTTCTGTGTTAATTATTCATGTGAGCTAGCGAGGGATGTAGTAAAGAGGGAACAGTGCATCGGAAAGGAGTTACTCGTATCCCAAAACTAAATCCTGTCGTTTTTTTATTGATACGTGACTCGATTTAGGAGGAGAAGTCATTGAGCACATAGTATTTCATAGCGACGCAATTTCTGTGTTAATTATTCATGTGAGGGGGCGAGGAATGTAGTAAAGTGGGAACAGTGCATCGATAAGGAGATACTCGTATCCCAAAACTAAATCCTGTCGTTTCCATTGAAACGTGACTCGATTTAGGAGGAGAAGTCTTTGAGCACATAGTATTTCTTAGCGACGCAATTTCTGTGTTAATTCGTCAATGTGAGGGAGCGAGGGATGTAGTAAAGTGGGAACAGTGCATCGGATAGAAGATACTCGTATCCCAAAACCAAATCCTGTCGTTTCCATTGAAACGTGACTCGATTTAGGAGGAGAAGTCATTGAGCACATAGTATTTCATAGCGACGCAATTTCTGTGTTAATTCGTCAATGTGAGGGAGCGAGGGATGTAGTAAAGTGGAAACAGTGCATCGGAAAGGAGTTACTCGTATCCCAAAACTAAATCCTGTCGTTTCCATTGAAACGTGACTCGATTCAGGAGGAGAAGTCATTGAGCACATAGTATTTCATAGCGACGCAATTTCTGTGTTAATTATTCATTTGAGGGAGCGAGAGATGTAGTAAAGTGGGAACAGCGCATCGGAAAGGTGATACTCGTATCCCAAAATTAAATCCTGTCGTTTCCATTGAAACGTGACTCGATTTAGGAGGAGAAGTCATTGAGCACATAGTATTTCATAGCGACGCAATTTCTGTGTTAATTATTCCTGTGAGGGAGCGAGGGATGTAGTAAAGTGGGAACATTGGATGGGAAAGGAGAGACTCGTATCCAAAAACTAAGTCCGGTCGTTTCCATTGAAACGTGACTCGATTTAGGAGGAGAAGTCATTGAGCACATAGTATTTCATAGCGACGCAATTTCTGTGTTAATTCGTCAATGTGAGGGAGCGAGGGATGTAGTAAAGTGGGAACAGTGCATCGGAAAGGAGTTACTCGTATCCCAAAACTAAATCCAGTCGTTTCCATTGAAACGTGACTCGATTTAGGAGGAGAAGTCATTGAGCACATAGTATTTCATAGCGACGCAATTTCTGTGTTAATTATTCATGTGAGGGAGCGAGGGATGTAGTAAAGTGGGAACAATGCATCGGAAAGGAGATACTCGTATCCCAAAACTAAATCCTGTCGTTTCCATTGAAACGTGACTCGATTTAGGAGGAGAAGTCATTGAGCACATAGTATTTCATAGCGACGCAATTTCTGTGTTAAATATTCATGTGAGGGAGCGAGGGATGTAGTAAAGTGGGAACAGTGCATCGGAAAGGAGACACTCGTATCCCAAAACTAAATCCTGTCGTTTCCATTGAAACGTGACTCGATAAGGAGGAGGAGAAGTCATTGAGCACATAGTATTTCATAGCGACGCAATGTCTGTGTTAATTATTCATGTGAGGGAGCGAGGGATGTAGTAAAGTGGGAACAGTGCATCGGAAAGGAGATACTCGTATCCCAAAACTAAATCCTGTCGTTTCCATTGAAACGTGACTCGATTCATTAGGAGAAGTCATTGAGCACATAGTATTTCATAGCGACGCAATTTCTGTGTTAATTATTCATGTGAGGGAGCGAGAGATGTAGTAAAGTGGGAACAGCGCATCGGAAAGGAGATACTCGTATCCCAAAACTAAATCCTGTCGTTTCCATTGAAACGTGACTCGATTTAGGAGGAGAAGTCATTGAGCACATAGTATTTCATAGCGACGCAATTTCTGTGTTAATTATTCATGTGAGGGAGCGAGGGATGTAGTAAAGTGGGAACATTGGATGGGAAAGGAGAGACTCGTATCCAAAAACTAAATCCGGTCGTTTCCATTGAAACGTGACTCGATTTAGGAGGAGAAGTCATTGAGCACATAGTATTTCATAGCGACGCAATTTCTGTGTTAATTCGTCAATATGAGGGAGCGAGGGATGTAGTAAAGTGGGAACAGTGCATCGGAAAGGAGTTACTCGTATCCCAAAAGTAAATCCAGTCGTTTCCATTGAAACGTGACTCGATTTAGGAGGAGAAGTCATTGAGCACATAGTATTTCATAGCGACGCAATTTCTGTGTTAATTATTCATGTGAGGGAGCGAGGGATGTAGTAAAGTGGGAACAATGCATCGGAAAGGAGATACTCGCATCCCAAAACTAAATCCTGTCGTTTAAATTGAAACGTGACTCGATTTAGGAGGAGAAGTCATTGAGCACATAGTATTTCATAGCGACGCAATTTCTGTGTTAATTATTCATGTGAGGGAGCGAGGGATGTAGTAAAGTGGGAACAGTGCATCGGAATGGAGACACTCGTATCCCAAAATTAAATCCTGTCGTTTCCATTGAAACGTGACTCGATAACGAGGAGGAGAAGTCATTGAGCACATAGTATTTCATAGCGACGCAATGTCTGTGTTAATTATTCATGTGAGGGAGCAAGGGATGTAGTAAAGTTTGAACAGTGCATCGGAAAGGAGATACTCGTATCCCAAAACTAAATCCTGTCGTTTCCATTGAAACGTGACTCGATTTAGCAGGAGAAGTCATTGAGCACATAGTATTTCATAGTGACGGAATTTCTGTGTTAATTATTCATGTGAGGGAGCGAGGGATGTAGTAAAGTGGGAACAGTGCATCGGAAAGGAGTTACTCGTATCCCAAAACTAAATCCTGTCGTTTCCATTGAAACGTGACTCGATTTAGGAGGAGAAGTCATTGAGCACATAGTAATTCATAGCGACGCAATTTCTGTGTTAATTATTCATGTGAGGTAGCGAGGGATGTAGTAAAGAGGGAACAGTGCATCGGAAAGGAGTTACTCGTATCCCAAAACTAAATCCTGTCGTTTCCATTGAAACGTGACTCGATTTAGGAGGAGAAGTCATTGAGCACATTGTATTCCATAGCGACGCAATTCCTGTGTTAATTATTCATGTGAGGGAGCGAGGGATGTAGTAAAGTGGAATCAGTGCATCGGAAAGGAGATACTCGTGTCCCAAAACTCAATCCTGTCGTTTCCATAGAAACGTTATACGATTTAGAAAGAGAAGTCATAGAACCCATAGTATTTCATAGCGACGCAATTTCTGTGTTAATTCGCCAATGTGAGGGAGCGAGCGTTGAGGTAAAGAATGAACAGTGCATCGGAAAGGAGTTACTCGTATCTCAAAAGTAAATCCTGTCGTTTCCATAGAAACGTTACACGATTTAGAAGGAGAAGTCATAGAACCCATAGTATTGCATAGCGACGCAATTTCTGTGTTAATTCGTCAATGTGAGGGAGCGAGCGTTGAGGTAAAGAATGAATAGTGCATCGGAAAGGAGTTACTCATATCCCAAAACTAAATCCTGTCGTTTCCATAGGAACGTTACACGATTTAGAAGGAGAAGTCATAGAACCCGTAGTATTTCATAGCGACGCAATTTCTGTGTTAATTCGTCAATGTGAGGGAGCGAGCGTTGAGGTAAAGAATGAATAGTGCATCGGAAAGGAGTTACTCGTATCCCAAAACTAAATCCTGTCGTTTCCATTGAAACGTGACTCAATTTAGCAGGAGAAGTCATTGAGCACATAGTATTTCATAGTGACGGAATTTCTGTGTTAATTATTCATGTGAGGGAGCGAGGGATGTAGTAAAGTGGGAACAGTGCATCGGAAAGGTGTTACTCGTATCCCAAAACTAAATCCTGTCGTTTCCATTGAAACGTGACTCGATTTAGGAGGAGAAGTCATTGAGCACATAGTAATTCATAGCGACGCAATTTCTGTGTTAATTATTCATGTGAGGTAGCGAGGGATGTAGTAAAGAGGGAACAGTGCATCGGAAAGGAGTTACTCGTATCCCAAAACTAAATCCTGTCGTTTCCATTGAAACGTGACTCGATTTAGGATGAGAAGTCATTGAGCACATTGTATTCCATAGCGACGCAATTCCTGTGTTAATTATTCATGTGAGGGAGCGAGGGATGTAGTAAAGTGGAATCAGTGCATCGGAAAGGAGATACTCGTGTCCCAAAACTCAATCCTGACGTTTCCATAGAAACGTTATACGATTTAGAAAGAGAAGTCATAGAACCCATAGTATTTCATAGCGACGCAATTTCTGTGTTAATTCGCCAATGTGAGGGAGCGAGCGTTGAGGTAAAGAATGAATAGTGCCTCGGAAAGGAGTTACTCGTATCCCAAAACTAAATCCTGTCGTTTCCATTGAAACGTGACTCGATTTAGGAGGAGAAGTCATTGAGCACATAGTATTTCATAGCGACGCAATTTCTGTGTTAATTCGTCAATGTGAGGGAGCGAGCGATGAGGTAAAGAATGAACAGTGCATCGGAAAGGAGTTACTCGTATCTCAAAAGTAAATCCTGTCGTTTCCATAGAAACGTTACACGATTTAGAAGGAGAAGTCATAGAACCCATAGTATTGCATAGCGACGCAATTTCTGTGTTAATTCGTCAATGTGAGGGAGCGAGCGTTGAGGTAAAGAATGAATAGTGCATCGGAAAGGAGTTACTCGTATCCCAAAACTAAATCCTGTCGTTTCCATAGGAACGTTACACGATTTAGAAGGAGAAGTCATAGAACCCATAGTATTTCATAGCGACGCAATTTCTGTGTTAATTCGTCAATGTGAGGGAGCGAGCGTTGAGGTAAAGAATGAATAGTGCATCGGAAAGGAGTTACTCGTATCCCAAAACTAAATCCTGTCGTTTCCATTGAAACGTGACTCGATTTAGGAGGAGAAGTCATTGAGCACATAGTATTTCATAGCGACGAAATTTCTGTGTTAATTATTCATGTGAGGGAGCATGGGATGTAGTAAAGTGGGAACAGTGCACCGGAAAGGAGATACTCGAATCCCAAAACCAAATCCTGTCGTTTCCATTGAAACGTGACTCGATTTAGGAGGAGAAGTCATTGAGCACATAGTATTTCATAGCGACGCAATTTCTGTGTTAATTATTCATGTGAGGGAACGAGGGATGTTGTAAAGTGGGAACAGTGCATCGGAAAGGAGATATTCGTATCCCAAAACTAAATCCTCACGTTTCCATTGAAACGTGACTCGATTTAGGAGGAGAAGTCATTGAGCACATAGTATTTCATAGCGACGCAATTTCTGTGTTAATTATTCATGTGAGGGAGCGAGGGATGTAGTAAAGTGGGAACAGTGCATCGGAAAGGAGATACTCGAATCCCAAAACTAAATCCTGTCGTTTCCATTGAAACGTGACTCGATTTAGGGGGAGAAGTCATTGAGCACATAGTATTTCATAGCGACGCAATTTCTGTGTTAATTCGTCAATGTGAGGGAGCGAGCGTTGAGGTAAAGAATGAATAGTGCATCGGAAAGGAGTCACTCGTATCCCAAAACTAAATCCAGTCGTTTCCATTGAAACGTGACTCGATTTAGGAGGAGAAGTCATTGAGCACATAGTATTTCATAGCGACGCAATTTCTGTGTTAATTATTCATGTGAGGCAGCGAGGGATGTTGTAAAGTTGGAACAGTGCATTGGAAAGGAGATACTCGTATCCCAAAACTAAATCCTGTCGTTTCCATTGAAACGTGACTCGATTTAGGAGGAGAAGTCATTGAGCACATAGTATTTCATAGCGACGCAATTTCTGTGTTAATTCGTCAATGTGAGGGAGCGAGGGATGTAGTAAAGTGGGAACAGTGCATCGGAAAGGAGTTACTCGTATCCCAAAACTAAATCCTGTCGTTTCCATTGATACGTGACTCGATTTAGGAGGAGAAGTCATTGAGCACATTGTATTTCATAGCGACGCAATTTCTGTGTTAATTATTCATGTGAGGGAGCGAGGGATGTAGTAAAGTGGGAACAGTGCATCGGAAAGGAGATACTCGTGTCCTAAAACTCAATCCTGTCGTTTCCATAGAAACGTTACACGATTTAGAAGGAGAAGTCATAGAACCCATAGTATTTCATAGCGACGCAATTTCTGTGTTAATTCGCCAATGTGAGGGAGCGAGCGTTGAGGTAAAGAATGAATAGTGCTTCGGAAAGGAGTTACTCGTATCCGAAAACTAAATCTTGTCGTTTCCATTGAAACGTGACTCGATTTAGGAGGAGAAGTCATTGAGCACATAGTATTTCATAGCGACGCAATTTCTGTGTTAATTCGTCAATGTGAAGGAGCGAGCGATGAGGTAAAGAATGAATAGTGCATCGGAAAGGAGTTACTCGTATCTCAAAAGTAAATCCTGTCGTTTCCATAGAAACGTTACACGATTTAGAAGGAAAAGTCATAGAACCCATAGTATTGCATAGCGACGCAATTTCTGTGTTAATTCGTCAATGTGAGGGAGCGAGCGTTGAGGTAAAGAATGAATAGTGCATCGGAAAGGAGTTACTCGTATCCCAAAACTAAATCCTGTCGTTTCCATTGAAACGTGACCTGATTTAGGAGGAGAAGTCATTGAGCACATAGTATTTCATAGCGGCGCAATTTCTGTGTTAATTATTCACGTGAGGGAGCGAGGGATGTAGTAAAGTGGGAACAGTGCATCGGAAAGGAGATACTCGTATCCCAAACTAAATCCTGTCGTTTCCATTGAAACGTGACTCGATTTAGGAGGAGAAGTCATTGAGCACATAGTATTTCATAGCGACGCAATTTCTGTGTTAATTCGTTAATGTGAGGGAGCGAGGGATGTAGTAAAGTGGGAACAGTGCATCGGAAAGGAGTTACTCGTATCCCAAAACTAAATCCTGTCGTTTCCATTGATACGTGACTCGATGTAGGAGGAGAAGTCATTGAGCACATTGTATTTCATAGCGACGCAATTTCTGTGTTAATTATTCATGTGAGGGAGCGAGGGATGTAGTAAAGTGGGAACAGTGCATCGGAAAGGAGATACTCGTGTCCTAAAACTCAATCCTGTCGTTTCCATAGAAACGTTACACGATTTAGATGGAGAAGTCATAGAACCCATAGTATTTCATAGCGACGCAATTTCTGTGTTAATTCGCCAATGTGAGGGAGCGAGCGTTGAGGTAAAGAATGAATAGTGCTTCGGTAAGGAGTTACTCGTATCCCAAAACTAAATCCTGTCGTTTCCATTGAAACGTGACTCGATTTAGGAGGAGAAGTCATTGAGCACATAGTATTTCATAGCGACGCAATTTCTGTGTTAATTCGTCAATGTGAGGGAGCGAGCGATGAGGTAAAGAATGAATAGTGCATCGGAAAGGAGTTACTCGTATCTCAAAAGTAAATCCTGTCGTTTCCATAGGAACGTTACACGATTTAGAAGGAGAAGTCATAGAACCCATAGAATTGCATAGCGACGCAATTTCTGTGTTAATTCGTCAATGTGAGGGAGCGAGCGTTGAGGTAAAGAATGAATAGTGCATCGGAAAGGAGTTACTCGTATCCCAAAACTAAATCCTGTCGTTTCCATTGAAACGTGACCTGATTTAGGAGGAGAAGTCATTGAGCACATAGTATTTCATAGCGGCGCAATTTCTGTGTTAATTATTCACGTGAGGGAGCGAGGGATGTAGTAAAGTGGGAACAGAGCATCGGAAAGGAGATACTCGTATCCCAAAACTAAATCCTGTCGTTTCCATTGAAACGTGACTCGATTTAGGAGGAGAAGTCATTGAGCACATAGTATTTCATAGCGACGCAATTTCTGTGTTAATTATTCATGTGAGGGAGCGAGGGATGTAGTAAAGTGGGAACAGTGCATCGGAAAGGAGATACTCGTATCCCAAAACTAAATACTGTCGTTTCCATTGAAACGTGACTCGATTGAGGAGGAGAAGTCATTGAGCACATAGTATTTCATAGCGACGCAATTTCTGTGTTAATTATTCATGTGAGAGAGCGAGGGATGTAGTAAAGTGGGAACAGTGCATCGATAAGGAGCTACTCGTATCCCAAAAGTAAATTCTGTCGTTTCCATTGAAACGTGACTCGATTTAGGAGGAGAAGTCATTGAGCACATAGTATTTCTTAGCGACGCAATTTCTGTGTTAATTCGTCAATGTGTGGGAGCGAGGGATGTAGTAAAGTGGGAACAGTGCATCGGAAAGGAGTTACTCGTATCCCGAAACTAAATCCTGTCGTTTCCATTGATACGTGACTCGATTTAGGAGGAGAAGTCATTGAGCACATAGTATTTCATAGCGACGCAATTTCTTTGTTAATTATTCATGTGAGGGAGAGAGGGATGTAGTAAAGTGGGAACAGTACATCGGAAAGGAGATACTCGTATCCCAAAACCAAATCCTGTCGTTTCCATTGAAACGTGACTCGATTTAGGAGGAGAAGTCATTGAGCACATAGTATTTCATAGCGACGCAATTTCTGTATTAATTATTCATGTGAGGGAGCGAGGGATGTAGTAAAGTGGGAACAGTGCATCGATAAGGAGATACTCGTATCCCAAAACTAAATCCTGTCGTTTCCATTGAAACGTGACTCGATTTAGGAGGAGAAGTCATTGAGCACATAGTATTTCTTAGCGACGCAATTTCTGTGTTAATTCGTCAATGTGAGGGAGCGAGGGATATAGTAAAGTGGGAACAGTGCATCAGAAAGGAGTTACTCGTATCCCAAAACTAAATCCTGTCGTTTCCATTGATACGTGACTCGATTTAGGAGAAGTCATTGGGCACATAGTATTTCATAGCGACGCAATTTCTGTGTTAATTCGTTAATGTGAGGGAGCGAGGGATGTAGTAAAGTGGGAACAGTGCATCGGAAAGGAGTTACTCGTATCCCAAAACTAAATCCTGTCGTTTCCATTGAAACGTGACTCGATTTAGGAGGAGAAGTCATTGAGCACATAGTATTTCTTAGCGACGCAATTTCTGTGTTAATTCGTCAATGTGAAGGAGCGAGCGATGAGGTAAAGAATGAATAGTGCATCGGAAAGGAGTTACTCGTATCTCAAAAGTAAATCCTGTCGTTTCCATAGAAACGTTACACGATTTAGAAGGAGAAGTCATAGAACCCATAGTATTGCATAGCGACGCAATTTCTGTGTTAATTCGTCAATGTGAGGGAGCGAGCGTTGAGGTAAAGAATGAATAGTGCATCGGAAAGGAGTTACTCGTATCCCAAAACTAAATCCTGTCGTTTCCATTGAAACGTGACCTGATTTAGGAGGAGAAGTCATTGAGCACATAGTATTTCATAGCGGCGCAATTTCTGTGTTAATTATTCACGTGAGGGAGCGAGGGATGTAGTAAAGTGGGAACAGTGCATCGGAAAGGAGATACTCGTATCCCAAACTAAATCCTGTCGTTTCCATTGAAACGTGACTCGATTTAGGAGGAGAAGTCATTGAGCACATAGTATTTCATAGCGACGCAATTTCTGTGTTAATTCGTTAATGTGAGGGAGCGAGGGATGTAGTAAAGTGGGAACAGTGCATCGGAAAGGAGTTACTCGTATCCCAAAACTAAATCCTGTCGTTTCCATTGATACGTGACTCGATTTAGGAGGAGAAGTCATTGAGCACATTGTATTTCATAGCGACGCAATTTCTGTGTTAATTATTCATGTGAGGGAGCGAGGGATGTAGTAAAGTGGGAACAGTGCATCGGAAAGGAGATACTCGTGTCCTAAAACTAAATCCTGTCGTTTCCATAGAAACGTTACACGATTTAGATGGAGAAGTCATAGAACCCATAGTATTTCATAGCGACGCAATTTCTGTGTTAATTCGCCAATGTGAGGGAGCGAGCGTTGAGGTAAAGAATGAATAGTGCTTCGGTAAGGAGTTACTCGTATCCCAAAACTAAATCCTGTCGTTTCCATTGAAACGTGACTCGATTTAGGAGGAGAAGTCATTGAGCACATAGTATTTCATAGCGACGCAATTTCTGTGTTAATTCGTCAATGTGAGGGAGCGAGCGATGAGGTAAAGAATGAATAGTGCATCGGAAAGGAGTTACTCGTATCTCAAAAGTAAATCCTGTCGTTTCCATAGGAACGTTACACGATTTAGAAGGAGAAGTCATAGAACCCATAGTATTGCATAGCGACGCAATTTCTGTGTTAATTCGTCAATGTGAGGGAGCGAGCGTTGAGGTAAAGAATGAATAGTGCATCGGAAAGGAGTTACTCGTATCCCAAAACTAAATCCTGTCGTTTCCATTGAAATGTGACCTGATTTAGGAGGAGAAGTCATTGAGCACATAGTATTTCATAGCGGCGCAATTTCTGTGTTAATTATTCACGTGAGGGAGCGAGGGATGTAGTAAAGTGGGAACAGAGCATCGGAAAGGAGATACTCGTATCCCAAAACTAAATCCTGTCGTTTCCATTGAAACGTGACTCGATTTAGGAGGAGAAGTCATTGAGCACATAGTATTTCATAGCGACGCAATTTCTGTGTTAATTATTCATGTGAGGGAGCGAGGGATGTAGTAAAGTGGGAACAGTGCATCGGAAAGGAGATACTCGTATCCCAAAACTAAATACTGTCGTTTCCATTGAAACGTGACTCGATTAAGGAGGAGAAGTCATTGAGCACATAGTATTTCATAGCGACGCAATTTCTGTGTTAATTATTCATGTGAGAGAGCGAGGGATGTAGTAAAGTGGGAACAGTGCATCGATAAGGAGCTACTCGTATCCCAAAAGTAAATTCTGTCGTTTCCATTGAAACGTGACTCGATTTAGGAGGAGAAGTCATTGAGCACATAGTACTTCTTAGCGACGCAATTTCTGTGTTAATTCGTCAATGTGTGGGAGCGAGGGATGTAGTAAAGTGGGAACAGTGCATCGGAAAGGAGTTACTCGTATCCCAAAACTAAATCCTGTCGTTTCCATTGATACGTGACTCGATTTAGGAGGAGAAGTCATTGAGCACATAGTATTTCATAGCGACGCAATTTCTTTGTTAATTATTCATGTGAGGGAGAGAGGGATGTAGTAAAGTGGGAACAGTACATCGGAAAGGAGATACTCGTATCCCAAAACCAAATCCTGTCGTTTCCATTGAAACGTGACTCGATTTAGGAGGAGAAGTCATTGAGCACATAGTATTTCATAGCGACGCAATTTCTGTATTAATTATTCATGTGAGGGAGCGAGGGATGTAGTAAAGTGGGAACAGTGCATCGATAAGGAGATACTCGTACCCCAAAACTAAATCCTGTCGTTTCCATTGAAACATGACTCGATTTAGGAGGAGAAGTCATTGAGCACATAGTATTTCTTAGCGACGCAATTTCTGTGTTAATTCGTCAATGTGAGGGAGCGAGGGATATAGTAAAGTGGGAACAGTGCATCAGAAAGGAGTTACTCGTATCCCAAAACTAAATCCTGTCGTTTCCATTGATACGTGACTCGATTTAGGAGAAGTCATTGGGCACATAGTATTTCATAGCGACGCAATTTCTGTGTTAATTCGTTAATGTGAGGGAGCGAGGGATGTAGTAAAGTGGGAACAGTGCATCGGAAAGGAGTTACTCGTATCCCAAAACTAAATCCTGTCGTTTCCATTGAAACGTGACTCGATTTAGGAGGAGAAGTCATTGAGCACATAGTATTTCTTAGCGACGCAATTTCTGTGTTAATTCGTCAATGTGAAGGAGCGAGCGATGAGGTAAAGAATGAATAGTGCATCGGAAAGGAGTTACCCGTATCTCAAAAGTAAATCCTGTCGTTTCCATAGAAACGTTACACGATTTAGAAGGAGAAGTCATAGAACCCATAGTATTGCATAGCGACGCAATTTCTGTGTTAATTCGTCAATGTGAGGGAGCGAGCGTTGAGGTAAAGAATGAATAGTGCATCGGAAAGGAGTTACTCGTATCCCAAAACTAAATCCTGTCGTTTCCATTGAAACGTGACCTGATTTAGGAGGAGAAGTCATTGAGCACATAGTATTTCATAGCGGCGCAATTTCTGTGTTAATTATTCACGTGAGGGAGCGAGGGATGTAGTAAAGTGGGAACAGTGCATCGGAAAGGAGATACTCGTATCCCAAACTAAATCCTGTCGTTTCCATTGAAACGTGACTCGATTTAGGAGGAGAAGTCATTGAGCACATAGTATTTCATAGCGACGCAATTTCTGTGTTAATTCGTTAATGTGAGGGAGCGAGGGATGTAGTAAAGTGGGAACAGTGCATCGGAAAGGAGTTACTCGTATCCCAAAACTAAATCCTGTCGTTTCCATTGATACGTGACTCGATTTAGGAGGAGAAGTCATTGAGCACATTGTATTTCATAGCGACGCAATTTCTGTGTTAATTATTCATGTGAGGGAGCGAGGGATGTAGTAAAGTGGGAACAGTGCATCGGAAAGGAGATACTCGTGTCCTAAAACTCAATCCTGTCGTTTCCATAGAAACGTTACACGATTTAGATGGAGAAGTCATAGAACCCATAGTATTTCATAGCGACGCAATTTCTGTGTTAATTCGCCAATGTGAGGGAGCGAGCGTTGAGGTAAAGAATGAATAGTGCTTCGGTAAGGAGTTACTCGTATCCCAAAACTAAATCCTGTCGTTTCCATTGAAACGTGACTCGATTTAGGAGGAGAAGTCATTGAGCACATAGTATTTCATAGCGACGCAATTTCTGTGTTAATTCGTCAATGTGAGGGAGCGAGCGATGAGGTAAAGAATGAATAGTGCATCGGAAAGGAGTTACTCGTATCTCAAAAGTAAATCCTGTCGTTTCCATAGGAACGTTACACGATTTAGAAGGAGAAGTCATAGAACCCATAGTATTGCATAGCGACGCAATTTCTGTGTTAATTCGTCAATGTGAGGGAGCGAGCGTTGAGGTAAATAATGAATAGTGCATCGGAAAGGAGTTACTCGTATCCCAAAACTAAATCCTGTCGTTTCCATTGAAATGTGACCTGATTTAGGAGGAGAAGTCATTGAGCACATAGTATTTCATAGCGGCGCAATTTCTGTGTTAATTATTCACGTGAGGGAGCGAGGGATGTAGTAAAGTGGGAACAGAGCATCGGAAAGGAGATACTCGTATCCCAAAACTAAATCCTGTCGTTTCCATTGAAACGTGACTCGATTTAGGAGGAGAAGTCATTGAGCACATAGTATTTCATAGCGACGCAATTTCTGTGTTAATTATTCATGTGAGGGAGCGAGGGATGTAGTAAAGTGGGAACAGTGCATCGGAAAGGAGATACTCGTATCCCAAAACTAAATCCTGTCGTTTCCATTGAAACGTGACTCGATTAAGGAGGAGAAGTCTTTGAGCACATAGTATTTCATAGCGACGCAATTTCTGTGTTAATTATTCATGTGAGAGAGCGAGGGATGTAGTAAAGTGGGAACAGTGCATCGATAAGGAGCTACTCGTATCCCAAAAGTAAATTCTGTCGTTTCCATTGAAACGTGACTCGATTTAGGAGGAGAAGTCATTGAGCACATAGTATTCCTTAGCGACGCAATTTCTGTGTTAATTCGTCAATGTGTGGGAGCGAGGGATGTAGTAAAGTGGGAACAGTGCATCGGAAAGGAGTTACTCGTATCCCAAAACTAAATCCTGTCGTTTCCATTGATACGTGACTCGATTTAGGAGGAGAAGTCATTGAGCACATAGTATTTCATAGCGACGCAATTTCTTTGTTAATTATTCATGTGAGGGAGAGAGGGATGTAGTAAAGTGGGAACAGTACATCGGAAAGGAGATACTCGTATCCCAAAACCAAATCCTGTCGTTTCCATTGAAACGTGACTCGATTTAGGAGGAGAAGTCATTGAGCACATAGTATTTCATAGCGACGCAATTTCTGTATTAATTATTCATGTGAGGGAGCAAGGGATGTAGTAAAGTGGGAACAGTGCATCGATAAGGAGATACTCGTATCCCAAAACTAAATCCTGTCGTTTCCATTGAAACGTGACTCGATTTAGGAGGAGAAGTCATTGAGCACATAGTATTTCTTAGCGACGCAATTTCTGTGTTAATTCGTCAATGTGAGGGAGCGAGGGATGTAGTAAAGTGGGAACAGTGCATCGGAAAGGAGTTACTCGTATCCCTAAACTAAATCCTGTCGTTTCCATTGATACGTGACTCGATTTAGGAGAAGTCATTGGGCACATAGTATTTCATAGCGACGCAATTTCTGTGTTAATTATTCATGTGAGGGAGCGAGGGATGTAGTAAAGTGGGAACAGTGCATCGGAAAGGAGACACTCGTATCCCAAACCCAAATCCTGTCGTTTCCATTGAAACGTGACTCGATTTAGGAGGAGAAGTCATTGAGCACATAGTATTTCATAGCGACGCAATTTCTGTGTTAATTCGTCAATGTGAGGGAGCGAGGGATGTAGTAAAGTGGGAACAGTGCATCGGAAAGGAGATACTCGTATCCCAAAAGTAAATCCTGTCGTTTCCATTGAAACGTGACTCGATTTAGGAGGAGATGTCATTGAGCACATAGTATTTCATAGCGACGCAATTTCTGTGTTAATTATTCATGTGAGGGAGCGAGGGATGTAGTAAAGAGGGAACAGTGCATCGGAAAGGAGATACTCGTATCCCAAAACTAAATCCTGTCGTTTCCATTGAAACGTGACTCGATTTAGGAGGATAAACCATTGAGCACATAGCATTTCATAGCGACGCAATTTCTGTGTTAATTATTCATGTGAGGGAGCGAGGGATGTAGTAAAGTAGGAACAGTGCATCGGAAAGGAGATACTCGTGTCCCAAAACTCAATCCAGTCGTTTCCATAGGAACGTTACACGATTTAGAAGGAGAAGTCATAGAACCCATAGTATTTCATAGCGACGCAATTTCTGTGTTAATTCGTCAATGTGAGGGAGCGAGCGTTGAGGTAAAGAATGAATAGTGCATCGGAAAGGAGTTACTCGTATCCCAAAACTAAATCCTGTCGTTTCCATTGAAACGTGACTCGATTTAGGAGGAGAAGTCATTGAGCACATAGTATTTCATAGCGACGAAATTTCTTTGTTAATTATTCATGTGAGGGAGCATGGGATGTAGTAAAGTGGGAACAGTGCACCGGAAAGGCGATACTCGAATCCCAAAACTAAATCCTGTCGTTTCCATTGAAACGTGACTCGATTTAGGAGGAGAAGTCATTGAGCATATAGTATTTCATAGCGACGCAATTTCTGTGTTAATTATTCATGTGAGGGAGCGAGGGATGTAGTAAAGTGGGAACAGTGCATCAGAAAGGAGATACTCGTATCCCAAAACTAAATCCTGTCGTTTCCATTGAAACGTGACTCGATTTAGGAGGAGAAGTCATTGAGCACATAGTATTTCATAGCGACGCAATTTCTGTGTTAATTATTCGTGTGAGGGAGCGAGGGATGTAGTAAAGTGGGAACAGTGCATCGGAAAGGAGATATTCGTATCCCAAAACTAAATCCTGTCGTTTCCATTGAAACGTGACTCGATTTAGGAGGAGAAGTCATTGAGCACATAGTATTTCATAGCGACGCAATTTCTGTGTTAATTATTCATGCGAGGCAGCGAGGGATGTAGTAAAGTTGGAACAGTGCATCGGAAAGGAGATACTCGTATCCCAAACTAAATCCTGTCGTTTCCATTGAAACGTGACTCGATTTAGGAGGAGAAGTCATTGAGCACATAGTATTTCATAGCGACGCAATTTCTGTGTTAATTATTCATGTGAGGCAGCGAGGGATGTAGTAAAGTTGGAACAGTGCATCGGAAAGGAGATTCTCGTATCCCAAAACTAAATCCTGTCGTTTCCTTTGAAACGTGACTCGATTTAGGAGGAGAAGTCATTGAGCGCATAGTATTTCATAGCGACGCAATTTCTTTGTTAATTATTCATGTGAGGGAGCGAGGGATGTAGTAAAGTGGGAACTGTGCATCGGAAAGGAGATACTCGTATCCCAAACTAAATCCTGTCGTTTCCATTGAAATGTGACTCGACTTAGGAGGAGAAGTCATTGAGCACATAGTATTTCATAGCGACGCAATTTCTGTGTAAATTCGTTAATGTGAGGGAGCGAGGGATGTGGTAAAGTGGGAACAGTGCATCGGAAAGGAGTTACTCGTATCCCAAAACTAAATCCTGTCGTTTCCATTGATACGTGACTCGATTTAGGAGTAGAAGTCATTGAGCACATTGTATTTCATAGCGACGCAATTTCTGTGTTAATTATTCATGTGAGGGAGCGGGGGATGTAGTAAAGTGGGAACAGTACATCGGAAAGGAGATACTCATGTCCTAAAACTCAATCCTGTCGTTTCCATAGAAACGTTACACGATTTAGATGGAGAAGTCATAGAACCCATAGTATTTCATAGCGACGCAATTTCTGTGTTAATTCGCCAATGTGAGGGAGCGAGCGTTGAGGTAGAGAATGAATAGTGCTTCGGAAAGGAGTTACTCGTATCCCAAAACTAAATCCTGTCGTTTCCATTGAAACGTGACTCGATTTAGGAGGAGAAGACATTGAGCACATAGTATTTCATAGCGACGCAAATTCTGTGTTAATTCGTCAATGTGAGGGAGCGAGCGATGAGGTAAAGAATGAATAGTTCAACGGAAACTAGTTACTCGTATCCCAAAACTAAATCCTGTCGTTTCCATTGAAACGTGACCTGATTTAGGAGGAGAAGTCATTGAGCACATAGTATTTCATAGCGGCGCAATTTCTGTGTTAATTATTCACGTGAGGGAGCGAGGGATGTAGTAAAGTGGGAACAGTGCATCGGAAAGGAGATACTCGTATCCCAAAACTAAATCCTGCCGTTTCCATTGAAACGTGACTCGATTTAGGAGGAGAATTCATTGAGCACATAGTATTTCATAGCGACACAATTTCTGTGTTAATTATTCATGTGAGGGAGCGAGGGATGTAGTAAAGTGGGAACAGTGCATCGGAAAGGAGATACTCGTATCCCAAAACTAAATCCTGTCGTTTCCATTGAAACGTGACTCGATTAAGGAGGAGAAGTCATTGAGCACATAGTATTTCATAGCGACGCAATTTCTGTGTTAATTATTCATGTGAGGGAGCGAGGGATGTAGTAAAGTGGGAACAGTGCATCGATAAGGAGATACTCGTATCCCAAAACTAAATCCTGTCGTTTCCATTGAAACGTGACTCGATTTAGGTGGAGAAGTCATTGAGCACATAGTATTTCTTAGCGACGCAATTTCTGTGTTAATTCGTCAATGTGTGGGAGCGAGGGATGTAGTAAAGTGGGAACAGTGCATCGGAAAGGAGTTACTCGTATCCCAAAACTAAATCCTGTCGTTTCCATGTATACGTGACTCGATTTAGGAGGAGAAGTCATTGAGCACATAGTATTTCATAGCGACGCAATTTCTTTGTTAATTATTCATGTGAGGGAGAGAGGGATGTAGTAAAGTGGGAACAGTGCATTGGAAAGGAGATACTCGTATCCCAAAACTAAATCCTGTCGTTTCCGTTGAAACGTGACTCGATTTAGGAGGAGAAGTCATTGAGCACATAGTATTTCATAGCGACGCAATTTCTGTGTTAATTATTCATGTGAGGGAGCGAGGGATGTAGTAAAGTGGGAACAGTGCATCGATAAGGAGATACTCGTATCCCAAAGCTAAATCCTGTGGTTTCCATTGAAACGTGACTCGATTTAGGAGGAGAAGTCATTGAGCACATAGTATTTCTTAGCGACGCAATTTCTGTGTTAATTCGTCAATGTGAGGGAGCGAGGGATGTAGTAAAGTGGGAACAGTGCATCGGAAAGGAGTTACTCGTATCCCAAAACTAAATCCTGTCGTTTCCATTGATACGTGACTCGATTTAGGAGAAGTCATTGGGCACATAGTATTTCATAGCGACGCAATTTCTGTGTTAATTATTCATGTGAGAGAGCGAGGGATGTAGTAACGTGGGAACAGTGCATCGGAAATTAGATACTCTTATCCCAAACCCAAATCCTGTCGTTTCCATTGAAACGTGACTCGATTTAGGAGGAGAAGTCATTGAGCACATAGTATTTCATAGCGACGCAATTTCTGTGTTAATTATTCATGTGAGGGAGCGAGGGATGTAGTAAAGTGGGAACAGTGCATCGGGAAGGAGATACTCGAGTCCCTAAACTCAATCCTGTCGTTTCTATAGAGACGTTACACGATTTAGAAGGAGAGGTCATAGAACCCATAGTATTTCATAGCGACGCAATTTCTGTGTTAATTCGTCAATGTGAGGGAGCGAGCGTTGAGGTAAAGAATGAATAGTGCATTGGAAAGCAGTTACTCGTATCCCAATACTAAATCCTGTCGTTTCCATTAACACGTGACTCGATTTAGGAGGAGAAGGCATTGAGCACATAGTATTTCATAGCAATGCAATTTCTTTGTTAAATATTCATGTGAGGGAGAGAGGGATGTAGTAAAGTGGGAACAGTGCATCGGAAAGGAGATGCTCGTATCCCAAAACCAAATCCTGTCGTTTGCATTGAAACGTGACTCGATTTAGGAGGAGAAGTCATTGAGCACATAGTATTTCATAGCGACGCAATTTCTGTGTTAATTATTCATGTGAGGGAGCGAGGGATGTAGTAAAGTGGGAACAGTGCATCGATAAGGAGATACTCGTATCCCAAAACTAAATCCTGTCGTTTCCATTGAAACGTGACTCGATTTAGGAGGAGAAGTCATTGAGCGCATAGTATTTCTTAGCGACGCAATTTCTGTGTTAATTCGTCAATGTGAGTGAGCGAGGGATGTAGTAAAGTGGGAAGAGTGTATCGGAAAGGAGTTACTCGTATCCCAAATCTAAATCCTGTCGTTTCCATTGATACGTGACTCCATTTAGGAGAAGTCATTGGGCACATAGTATTTCATGGCGACGCAATTTCTGTGTTAATTATTCATGTGAGGGAGCGAGGGATGTAGTAAAGTGGGAACAGTGCATCGGAAAGGAGATACTCGACTCCCTAAACTCAATCCTGTCGTTTCTATAGAAACGTTACACGATTTAGAAGGAGAAGTCATAGAACCCATAGTATTTCATAGCGACGCAATTTCTGTGTTAATTCGTCAATGTGAGGGAGCGAGCGTTGAGGTAAAGAATGAATAGTGCATTGGAAAGGAGTTACTCGTATCCCAAAACTAAATCCTGTCGTTTCCATTAACACGTGACTCGATTTAGGAGGAGAAGTCATTGAGCACATAGTATTTCGTAGCGACGCAATTTCTGTGTTAAATCGTCAATGTGAGGGAGCGAGGGATGTAGTAAAGTGGGAACAGTGCATCGGAAAGGAGTTACTCGTATCCCAAAACTAAATCCTGTCGTTTCCATTGATACGTGACTCGATTTAGGAGAAGTCATTGGGCACATAGTATTTCATAGCGACGCAATTTCTGTGTTAATTATTCATGTGAGGGAGCGAGGGATGTAGTAAAGTGGGTGCAGTGCATCGGAAAGGAGATACTCGTATCCCAAACCCAAATCCTGTCGTTTCCATTGAAACGTGACTCGATTTAGGAGAAGTCATTGAGCACATAGTATTTCATAGCGACGCAATTTCTGTGTTAATCCGTCAATGTGAGGGAGCGAGGGATGTAGTAAAGTGGGAACAGTGCATCGGAAAGGAGATACTCGTATCCCAAAAGTAAATCCTGTCGTTTCCATTGAAACGTGACTCGATTTAGGAGGAGAAGTCATTAAGCACATAGTATTTCATAGCGACGCAATTTCTGTGTTAATTATTCATGTGAGGGAGCGAGGGATGTAGTAAGGAGGGAACAGTGCATCGGAAAGGAGATACTCGTATCCCAAAACCAAATCGTGTCGTTTCCGTTCAAACGTGACTCGATTTAGGAGGAGAAGTCATTGAGCACATAGTATTTCATAGCGACGCAATTTCTGTGTTAATTGTTTATGTGAGGGCGCGAGGGATGTAGTAAAGTGGGAACAGTGCATCGATAAGGAGATACTCGTATCCCAAAACCAAATCCTGTCGTTTCCATTGAAACGTGACTCGATTTAGGAGGAGAAGTCATTGAGCACATAGTATTTCATAGCGACGCAATTTCTGTGTTAATTATTCATGTGAGGGTGCGAGGGATGTAGTAAAGTGGGAACAGTGCATCGGAAAGGAGATACTCGAGTCCCTAAACTCAATCCTGTCGTTTCTATTGAAACGTTACACGATTTAGAAGGAGAAGTCATAGAATCCATAGTATTTCATAGCGACGCAATTTCTGTGTTAATTCGTCAATGTGAGGGAGCGAGCGTTGAGGTAAAGAATGAATAGTGCATTGGAAAGCAGTTACTCGTATCCCAAAACTAAATCCTGTCGTTTCCATTAACACGTGACTCGATTTAGGAGGAGAAGGCATTGAGCACATAGTATTTCATAGCGATGCAATTTCTTTGTTAATTATTCATGTGAGGGAGAGAGGGATGTAGTAAAACGGGAACAGTGCATCGGAAAGGAGATACTCGTATCCCAAAACCAAATCCTGTCGTTTCCATTGAAACGTGACTCGATTTAGGAGGAGAAGTCATTGAGCACATAGTATTTCATAGCGAAGCAATTTCTGTGTTAATTATTTATGTGAGGGAGCGAGGGATGTAGTAAAGTGGGAACAGTGCATCGATAAGGAGATACTCGTATCCCAAAACTAAATCCTGTCGTTTCAATTGAAACGTGACTCGATTTAGGAGGAGAAGTCATTGAGCACATAGTATTTCTTAGCGACGCAATTTCTGTGTTATTTCGTCAATGTGAGGGAGCGAGGGATGTAGTAAAGTGGGAACAGTGCATCGGAAAGGAGTTACTCGTATCCCAAAACTAAATCCTGTCATTTCCATTGATACGTGACTCGATTTAGTAGAAGTCATTGGGCACGTAGTATTTCATAGCGACGCAATTTCTGTGTTAATTATACATGTGAGGGAGCGAGGGATGTAGTAAAGTGGGAACAGTGCATCTGAAAGGAGATACTCGTGTGCCAAAACTCAATCCTGTCGTTTCCATAGAAACGTCACACGATTTAGAAGGAGAAGTCATAGAACCCATAGTATTTCATAGCGACGCAATTTCTGTGTTAATTCGTCAATGTGAGGGAGCGAGCGTTGAGGTAAAGAATGAATATTGCATTGGAAAGGAGTTACTTGTATCCCAAAACTAAATCCTGTCGTTTCCATTGAAACGTGACTCGATTTAGGGGGAGAAGTCATTGAGCACATAGTATTTCATAGCGACGCAATTTCTGCGTTAATTATTCATGTGAGGGAGCGAGGGATGTAGTAAAGTGGGAACAGTGCATCTGAAAGGAGATACTCGTGTCCCAAAACTCAATCCTGTCGTTTCCATAGAAACGTTACACGATTTAGAAGGAGAAGTCATAGAACCCATAGTATTGCATAGCGACGCAATTTCTGTGTTAATTCGTCAATGTAGGGAGCGAGCGTTGAGGTAAAGAATGAATAGTGCATCGGAAAGGAGTTACTCGTATCCCAAAACTAAATCCTGTCGTTTCCATAGGAACGTTACACGATTTAGAAGGAGAAGTCATAGAACCCATAGTATTTCATAGCGACGCAAATTCTGTGTTAATTCGTCAATGTGAGGGAGCGAGCGTTGAGGTAAAGAATGAATAGTGCATCGGAAAGGAGTTACTCGTATCCCAAAACTAAATCCTGTCGTTTCCATTGAAACGTGACTCGATTTAGCAGGAGAAGTCATTGAGCACATAGTATTTCATAGTGACGGAATTTCTGTGTTAATTATTCATGTGAGGGAGCGAGGGATGTAGTAAAGTGGGAACAGTGCATCGGAAAGGAGTTACTCGTATCCCAAAACTAAATCCTGTCGTTTCCATTGAAACGTGACTCGATTTAGGAGGAGAAGTCATTGAGCACATAGTAATTCATAGCGACGCAATTTCTGTGTTAATTATTCATGTGAGGTAGCGAGGGATGTAGTAAAGAGGGAACAGTGCATCGGAAAGGAGTTACTCGTATCCCAAAACTAAATCCTGTCGTTTCCATTGAAACGTGACTCGATTTAGGAGGAGAAGTCATTGAGCACATTGTATTCCATAGCGACGCAATTCCTGTGTTAATTATTCATGTGAGGGAGCGAGGGATGTAGTAAAGTGGGAACAGTGCACCGGAAAGGAGATTCGAATCCCAAAACCAAATCCTGTCGTTTCCATTGAAACGTGACTCGATTTAGGAGGAGAAGTCATTGAGCACATAGTATTTCATAGCGACGCAATTTCTGTGTTAATTATTCATGTGAGGGAGCGAGGGATGTTGTAAAGTGGGAACAGTGCATCGGAAAGGAGATATTCGTATCCCAAAACTAAATCCTCTCGTTTCCATTGAAACGTGACTCGATTTAGGAGGAGAAGTCATTGAGCACATAGTATTTCATAGCGACGCAATTTCTGTGTTAATTATTCATGTGAGGGAGCGAGGGATGTAGTAAAATGGGAACAGTGCATCGGAAAGGAGATACTCGAATCCCAAAACTAAATCCTGTCGTTTCCATTGAAACGTGACTCGATTTAGGGGGAAAAGTCATTGAGCACATAGTATTTCATAGCGACGCAATTTCTGTGTTAATTCGCCAATGTGAGGGAGCGAGCGTTGAGGTAAAGAATGAATAGTGCTTCGGAAAGGAGTTACTCGTATCCCAAAACTAAATCCTGTCGTTTCCATTGAAACGTGACTCGATTTAGGAGGAGAAGTCATTGAGCACATAGTATTTCATAGCGACGCAATTTCTGTGTTAATTCGTCAATGTGAAGGAGCGAGCGATGAGGTAAAGAATGAATAGTGCATCGGAAAGGAGTTACTCGTATCTCAAAAGTAAATCCTGTCGTTTCCATAGAAACGTTACACGATTTAGAAGGAGAAGTCATAGAACCCATAGTATTGCATAGCGACGCAATTTCTGTGTTAATTCGTCAATGTGAGGGAGCGAGCGTTGAGGTAAAGAATGAATAGTGCATCGGAAAGGAGTTACTCATATCCCAAAACTAAATCCTGTCGTTTCCATTGAAACGTGACCTGATTTAGGAGGAGAAGTCATTGAGCACATAGTATTTCATAGCGGCGCAATTTCTGTGTTAATTATTCACGTGAGGGAGCGAGGGATGTAGTAAAGTGGGAACAGTGCATCGGAAAGGAGATACTCGTATCCCAAACTAAATCCTGTCGTTTCCATTGAACGTGACTCGATTTAGGAGGAGAAGTCATTGAGCACATAGTATTTCATAGCGACGCAATTTCTGTGTTAATTCGTTAATGTGAGGGAGCGAGGGATGTAGTAAAGTGGGAACAGTGCATCGGAAAGGAGTTACTCGTATCCCAAAACTAAATCCTGTCGTTTCCATTGATACGTGACTCGATTTAGGAGGAGAAGTCATTGAGCACATTGTATTTCATAGCGACGCAATTTCTGTGTTAATTATTCATGTGAGGGAGCGAGGGATGTAGTAAAGTGGGAACAGTGCATCGGAAAGGAGATACTCGTGTCCTAAAACTCAATCCTGTCGTTTCCATAGAAACGTTACACGATTTAGATGGAGAAGTCATAGAACCCATAGTATTTCATAGCGACGCAATTTCTGTGTTAATTCGCCAATGTGAGGGAGCGAGCGTTGAGGTAAAGAATGAATAGTGCTTCGGTAAGGAGTTACTCGTATCCCAAAACTAAATCCTGTCGTTTCCATTGAAACGTGACTCGATTTAGGAGGAGAAGTCATTGAGCACATAGTATTTCATAGCGACGCAATTTCTGTGTTAATTCGTCAATGTGAGGGAGCGAGCGATGAGGTAAAGAATGAATAGTGCATCGGAAAGGAGTTACTCGTATCTCAAAAGTAAATCCTGTCGTTTCCATAGGAACGTTACACGATTTAGAAGGAGAAGTCATAGAACCCATAGTATTGCATAGCGACGCAATTTCTGTGTTAATTCGTCAATGTGAGGGAGCGAGCGTTGAGGTAAAGAATGAATAGTGCATCGGAAAGGAGTTACTCGTATCCCAAAACTAAATCCTGTCGTTTCCATTGAAACGTGACCTGATTTAGGAGGAGAAGTCATTGAGCACATAGTATTTCATAGCGGCGCAATTTCTGTGTTAATTATTCACGTGAGGGAGCGAGGGATGTAGTAAAGTGGGAACAGAGCATCGGAAAGGAGATACTCGTATCCCAAAACTAAATCCTGTCGTTTCCATTGAAACGTGACTCGATTTAGGAGGAGAAGTCATTGAGCACATAGTATTTCATAGCGACGCAATTTCTGTGTTAATTATTCATGTGAGAGAGCGAGGGATGTAGTAAAGTGGGAACAGTGCATCGATAAGGAGCTACTCGTATCCCAAAAGTAAATTCTGTCGTTTCCATTGAAACGTGACTCGATTTAGGAGGAGAAGTCATTGAGCACATAGTATTTCTTAGCGACGCAATTTCTGTGGTAATTCGTCAATGTGTGGGAGCGAGGGATGTAGTAAAGTGGGAACAGTGCATCGGAAAGGAGTTACTCGTATCCCAAAACTAAATCCTGTCGTTTCCATTGATACGTGACTCGATTTAGGAGGAGAAGTCATTGAGCACATAGTATTTCATAGCGACGCAATTTCTTTGTTAATTATTCATGTGAGGGAGAGAGGGATGTAGTAAAGTGGGAACAGTACATCGGAAAGGAGATACTCGTATCCCAAAACCAAATCCTGTCGTTTCCATTGAAACGTGACTCGATTTAGGAGGAGAAGTCATTGAGCACATAGTATTTCATTACGACGCAATTTCTGTATTAATTATTCATGTGAGGGAGCGAGGGATGTAGTAAAGTGGGAACAGTGTATCGATAAGGAGATACTCGTATCCCAAAACTAAATCCTGTCGTTTCCATTGAAACGTGACTCGATTTAGGAGGAGAAGTCATTGAGCACATAGTATTTCTTAGCGACGCAATTTCTGTGTTAATTCGTCAATGTGAGGGAGCGAGGGATGTAGTAAAGTGGGAACAGTGCATCGGAAAGGAGTTACTCGTATCCCAAAACTAAATCCTGTCGTTTCCATTGATACGTGACTCGATTTAGGAGAAGTCATTGGGCACATAGTATTTCATAGCGACGCAATTTCTGTGTTAATTATTCATGTGAGGGAGCGAGGGATGTAGTAAAGTGGGAACAGTGCATCGGAAAGGAGATACTCGTATCCCAAACCCAAATCCTGTCGTTTCCATTGAAACGTGACTCGATTTAGGAGGAGAAGTCATTGAGCACATAGTATTTCATAGCGACGCAATTTCTGTGTTAATTCGTCAATGTGAGGGAGCGAGGGATGTAGTAAAGTGGGAACAGTGCATCGGAAAGGAGATACTCGTATCCCAAAAGTAAATCCTGTCGTTTCCATTGAAACGTGACTCGATTTAGGAGGAGGTGTCATTGAGCACATAGTATTTCATAGCGACGCAATTTCTGTGTTAATTATTCATGTGAGGGAGCGAGGGATGTAGTAAAGAGGGAACAGTGCATCGGAAAGGAGATACTCGTATCCCAAAACTAAATCCTGTCGTTTCCATTGAAACGTGACTCGATTTAGGAGGATAAACCATTGAGCACATAGCATTTCATAGCGACGCAATTTCTGTGTTAATTATTCATGTGAGGGAGCGAGGGATGTAGTAAAGTAGGAACAGTGCATCGGAAAGGAGATACTCGTGTCCCAAAACTCAATCCAGTCGTTTCCATAGGAACGTTACACGATTTAGAAGGAGAAGTCATAGAACCCATAGTATTTCATAGCGACGCAATTTCTGTGTTAATTCGTCAATGTGAGGGAGCGAGCGTTGAGGTAAAGAATGAATAGTGCATCGGAAAGGAGTTACTCGTATCCCAAAACTAAATCCTGTCGTTTCCATTGAAACGTGACTCGATTTAGGAGGAGAAGTCATTGAGCACATAGTATTTCATAGCGACGAAATTTCTTTGTTAATTATTCATGTGAGGGAGCATGGGATGTAGTAAAGTGGGAACAGTGCACCGGAAAGGAGATACTCGAATCCCAAAACTAAATCCTGTCGTTTCCATTGAAACGTGACTCGATTTAGGAGGAGAAGTCATTGAGCATATAGTATTTCATAGCGACGCAATTTCTGTGTTAATTATTCATGTGAGGGAGCGAGGGATGTAGTAAAGTGGGAACAGTGCATCAGAAAGGAGATACTCGTATCCCAAAACTAAATCCTGTCGTTTCCATTGAAACGTGACTCGATTTAGGAGGAGAAGTCATTGAGCACATAGTATTTCATAGCGACGCAATTTCTGTGTTAATTATTCGTGTGAGGGAGCGAGGGATGTAGTAAAGTGGGAACAGTGCATCGGAAAGGAGATATTCGTATCCCAAAACTAAATCCTGTCGTTTCCATTGAAACGTGACTCGATTTAGGAGGAGAAGTCATTGAGCACATAGTATTTCATAGCGACGCAATTTCTGTGTTAATTATTCATGTGAGGGAGCGAGGGATGTAGTAAAGTGGGAACAGGGCATCGGAAAGGAGATACTCGAATCCCAAAACTAAATCCTGTCGTTTCCATTGAAACGTGACTCGATTTAGGGGGAGAAGTCATTGAGCACATTGTATTTCATAGCGACGCAATTTCTGTGTTAATTCGTCAATGTGAGGGAGCGAGCGTTGAGGTAAAGAATGAATAGTGCATCGGAAAGGAGTCACTCGTATCCCAAAACTAAATCCAGTCGTTTCCATTGAAACGTGACTCGATTTAGGAGGAGAAGTCATTGAGCACATAGTATTTCATAGCGACGCAATTTCTGTGTTAATTATTCATGCGAGGCAGCGAGGGATGTAGTAAAGTTGGAACAGTGCATCGGAAAGGAGATACTCGTATCCCAAAACTAAATCCTGTCGTTTCCATTGAAACGTGACTCGATTTAGGAGGAGAAGTCATTGAGCACATAGTATTTCATAGCGACGCAATTTCTTTGTTAATTATTCATGTGAGGGAGCGAGGGATGTAGTAAAGTGGGAACAGTGCATCGGAAAGGAGATACTCGTATCCCAAACTAAATCCTGTCGTTTCCATTGAAACGTGACTCGATTTAGGAGGAGAAGTCATTGAGCACATAGTATTTCATAGCGACGCAATTTCTGTGTTAATTATTCATGTGAGGCAGCGAGGGATGTAGTAAAGTTGGAACAATGCATCGGAAAGGAGATTCTCGTATCCCAAAACTAAATCCTGTCGTTTCCATTGAAACGTGACTCGATTTAGGAGGAGAAGTCATTGAGCGCATAGTATTTCATAGCGACGCAATTTCTTTGTTAATTATTCATGTGAGGGAGCGAGGGATGTAGTAAAGTGGGAACAGTGCATCGGAAAGGAGATACTCGTATCCCAAACTAAATCCTGTCGTTTCCATTGAAATGTGACTCGATTTAGGAGGAGAACTCATTGAGCACATAGTATTTCATAGCGACGCAATTTCTGTGTAAATTCGTTAATGTGAGGGAGCGAGGGATGTGGTAAAGTGGGAACAGTGCATCGGAAAGGAGTTACTCGTATCCCAAAACTAAATCCTGTCGTTTCCATTGATACGTGACTCGATTTAGGAGTAGAAGTCATTGAGCACATTGTATTTCATAGCGACACAATTTCTGTGTTAATTATTTATGTGAGGGAGCGGGGGATGTAGTAAAGTGGGAACAGAACATCGGAAAGGAGATACTCATGTCCTAAAACTCAATCCTGTCGTTTCCATAGAAACGTTACACGATTTAGAAGAAGAAGTCATAGAACCCATAGTATTTCATAGCGACGCAATTTCTGTGTTAATTCGCCAATGTGAGGGAGCGAGCGTTGAGGTAGAGAATGAATAGTGCTTCTGAAAGGAGTTACTCGTATCCTAAAACTAAATCCTGTCGTTTCCATTGAAACGTGACTCGATTTAGGAGGAGAAGACATTGAGCACATAGTATTTCATAGCGACGCTAATTCTGTGTTAATTCGTCAATGTGAGGGAGCGAGCGATGAGGTAAAGAATGAATAGTTCATCGGAAACTAGTTACTCGTATCCCAAAACTAAATCCTGTCGTTTCCATTGAAACGTGACCTGATTTAGGAGGAGAAGTCATTGAGCACATAGTATTTCATAGCGGCGCAATTTCTGTGTTAATTATTCACGTGAGGGAGCGAGGGATGTAGTAAAGTGGGAACAGTGCATCGGAAAGGAGATACTCGTATCCCAAAACTAAATCCTGCCGTTTCCATTGAAACGTGACTCGATTTAGGAGGAGAATTCATTGAGCACATAGTATTTCATAGCGACGCAATTTCTGTGTTAATTATTCATGTGAGGGAGCGAGGGATGTAGTAAAGTGGGAACAGTGCATCGGAAAGGAGATACTCGTATCCCAAAACTAAATCCTGTCGTTTCCATTGAAACGTGACTCGATTAAGGAGGAGAAGTCATTGAGCACATAGTATTTCATAGCGACGCAATTTCTGTGTTAATTATTCATGTGAGGGAGCGAGGGATGTAGTAAAGTGGGAACAGTGCATCGATAAGGAGATACTCGTATCCCAAAACTAAATCCTGTCGTTTCCATTGAAACGTGACTCGATTTAGGAGGAGAAGTCATTGAGCACATAGTATTTCTTAGCGACGCAATTTCTGTGTTAATTCGTCAATGTGTGGGAGCGAGGGATGTAGTAAAGTGGGAACAGTGCATCGGAAAGGAGTTACTCGTATCCCAAAACTAAATCCTGTCGTTTCCATGTATACGTGACTCGATTTAGGAGGAGAAGTCATTGAGCACATAGTATTTCATAGCGACGCAATTTCTTTGTTAATTATTCATGTGAGGGAGAGAGGGATGTAGTAAAGTGGGAACAGTGCATCGGAAAGGAGATACTCGTATCCCAAAACTAAATCCTGTCGTTTCCGTTGAAACGTGACTCGATTTAGGAGGAGAAGTCATTGAGCACATAGTATTTCTTAGCGACGCAATTTCTGTGTTAATTCGTCAATGTGAGGGAGCGAGGGATGTAGTAAAGTGGGAACAGTGCATCGGAAAGGAGTTACTCGTATCCCAAAACTAAATCCTGTCGTTTCCATTGATACGTGACTCGATTTAGGAGAAGTCATTGGGCACATAGTATTTCATAGCGACGCAATTTCTGTGTTAGTTATTCATGTGAGAGAGCGAGGGATGTAGTAAAGTGGGAACAGTGCATCGGAAATTAGATACTCGTATCCCAAACCCAAATCCTGTCGTTTCCATTGAACCGTGACTCGATTTAGGAGGAGAAGTCATTGAGCACATAGTATTTCATAGCGACGCAATTTCTGTGTTAATTCGTCAATGTGAGGGAGCGAGGGATGTAGTAAAGTGGGAACAGCGCATCGATAAGGAGATACTCGTATCCCAAAACCAAACCCTGTCGTTTCCATTGAAACGTGACTCGATTTAGGAGGAGAAGTCATTGAGCGCATAGTATTTCTTAGCGACGCAATTTCTGTGTTAATTCGTCAATGTGAGGGAGCGAGGGATGTAGTAAAGTGGGAAGAGTGCATCGATAAGGAGATACTCGTATCCCAAAACTAAATCCTGTCGTTTCCATTGAAACGTGACTCGATTTAGGAGGAGAAGTCATTGAGCGCATAGTATTTCTTAGCGACGCAATTTCTGTGTTAATTCGTCAATGTGAGGGAGCGAGGGATGTAGTAAAGTGGGAAGAGTGCATCGGAAAGGAGTTACTCGTATCCCAAAACTGAATCCTGTCGTTTCCATTGATACGTGACTCGATTTAGGAGAAGTCATTGGGCACATAGTATTTCATGGCGACGCAATTTCTGTGTTAATTATTCATCTGAGGGAGCGAGGGATGTAGTAAAGTGGGAACAGTGCATCGGAAAGGAGATACTCGACTCCCTAAACTCAATCCTGTCGTTTCTATAGAAACGTTACACGATTTAGAAGGAGAAGTCATAGAACCCATAGTATTTCATAGCGACGCAATTTCTGTGTTAATTCGTCAGTGTGAGGGAGCGAGCGTTGAGGTAAAGAATGAATAGTGCATTGGAAAGGAGTTACTCGTATCCCAATACTAAATCCTGTCGTTTCCATTAACACGTGACTCGATTTAGGAGGAGAAGTCATTGAGCACATAGTATTTCGTAGCGACGCAATTTCTGTGTTAAATCGTCAATGTGAGGGAGCGAGGGATGTAGTAAAGTGGGAACAGTGCATCGGAAAGGAGTTACTCGTATCCCAAAACTAAATCCTGTCGTTTCCATTGATACGTGACTCGATTTAGGAGAAGTCATTGGGCACATAGTATTTCATAGCGACGCAATTTCTGTGTTAATTATTCATGTGAGGGAGCGAGGGATGTAGTAAAGTGGGAGCAGTGCATCGGAAAGGAGATACTCGTATCCCAAACCCAAATCCTGTCGTTTCCATTGAAACGTGAGTCGATTTAGGAGGAGAAGTCATTGAGCACATAGTATTTCATAGCGACGCAATTTCTGTGTTAATTCGTCAATGTGAGGGAGCGAGGGATGTAGTAAAGTGGGAACAGTGCATCGGAAAGGAGATACTCGTATCCCAAAAGTAAATCCTGTGGTTTCCATTGGAACGTGACTCGATTTAGGAGGAGAAGTCATTGAGCACATAGTATTTCATAGCGACGCAATTTCTGTGTTAATTATTCATGTGAGGGAGCGAGGGATGTAGTAAGGAGGGAACAGTGCATCGGAAAGGAGATACTCGTATCCCAAAACTAAATCCTGTCATTTCCATTGAAACGTGACTCGATTTAGGAGGATAAGTCATTGAGCACATAGCATTTCATAGCGACGCAATTTCTGTGTTAATTGTTTATGTGAGGGCGCGAGGGATGTAGTAAAGTGGGAACAGTGCATCGATAAGGAGATACTCGTATCCCAAAACCAAATCCTGTCGTTTCCATTGAAACGTGACTCGATTTAGGAGGAGAAGTCATTGAGCACATAGTATTTCATAGCGACGCAATTTCTGTCTTAATTATTCATGTGAGGGAGCGAGGGATGTAGTAAAGTGGGAACAGTGCATCGGAAAGGAGATACTCGAGTCCCTAAACTCAATCCTGTCGTTTCTATTGAAACGTTACACGATTTAGAAAGAGAAGTCATAGAATCCATAGTATTTCATAGCGACGCAATTTCTGTGTTAATTCGTCAATGTGAGGGAGCGAGCGTTGAGGTAAAGAATGAATAGTGCATTGGAAAGCAGTTACTCGTATCCCAAAACTAAATCCTGTCGTTTCCATTAACACGTGACTCGATTTAGGAGGAGAAGGCATTGAGCACATAGTATTTCATAGCGATGCAATTTCTTTGTTAATTATTCATGTGAGGGAGAGAGGGATGTAGTAAAACGGGAACAGTGCATCGGAAAGGAGATACTCGTATCCCAAAACCAAATCCTGTCGTTTCCATTGAAACGAGACTCGATTTAGGAGGAGAAGTCATTGAGCACATAATTTTTCATAGCGAAGCAATTTCTGTGTTAATTATTTATGTGAGGGAGCGAGGGATGTAGTAAAGTGGGAACAGTGCATCGATAAGGAGATACTCGTATCCCAAAACTAAATCCTGTCGTTTCCATTGAAACGTGACTCGATTTAGGAGGAGGAGTCATTGAGCACATAGTTTTTCTTAGCGACGCAATTTCTGTGTTAATTCGTCAATGTGAGGGAGCGAGGGATGTAGTAAAGTGGGAACAGTGCATCGGAAAGGAGTTACTCGTATCCCAAAACTAAATCCTGTCGTTTCCATTGATACGTGACTCGATTTAGTAGAAGTCATTGGGCACGTAGTATTTCATAGCGACGCAATTTCTGTGTTAATTATACATGTGAGGGAGCGAGGGATGTAGTAAAGTGGGAACAGTGCATCTGAAAGGAGATACTCGTGTCCCAAAACTCAATCCTGTCGTTTCCATAGAAACGTCACACGATTTAGAAGGAGAAATCATAGAACCCATAGTAATTCATAGCGACGCAATTTCTGTGTTAATTCGTCAATGTGAGGGAGCGAGCGTTGAGGTAAAGAATGAATAGTGCATTGGAAAGGAGTTACTTGTATCCCAAAACTAAATCCTGTCGTTTCCATTGAAACGTGACTCGATTTAGGGGGAGAAGTCATTGAGCACATAGTATTTCATAGCGACGCAATTTCTGCGTTAATTATTCATGTGAGGGAGCGAGGGATGTAGTAAAGTGGGAACAGTGCATCTGAAAGGAGATACTCGTGTCCCAAAACTCAATCCTGTCGTTTCCATAGAAACGTTACACGATTTAGAAGGAGAAGTCATAGAACCCATAGTATTTCATAGCGACGCAATTTCTGTGTTAATTCGTCAATGTGAGGGAGCGAGCGTTGAGGTAAAGAATGAATAGTGCATCGGAAAGGAGTTACTCGTATCCCAAAACTAAATCCTGTCGTTTCCATTGAATCGTGACTCCATTTAGGAGGAGAAGTCTTTGAGCACATAGTATTTCATAGCGACGCAAATTTCTGTGTTAATTATTCATGTGAGGGAGCCAGGGATGTAGTAAAGTGGGAACAGTGCATCGGAAAGGAGATACTCGTGTCCCAAAAAATCAATCCTGTCGTTTCCATAGAAACGTTACACGATTTAGAAGGAGAAGTCACAGAACCCATAATATTTCATAGCGACGCAATTTCTGTGATAATTCGTCAATGTGAGGGCGCGAGCTTTGAGGTAAAGAATGAATAGTGCATCGGAAAGGAGTTACTCGTATCCCAAAACTAAATCCTGTCGTTTCCATTGAAACATGACTCGATTTAGGAGGAGAAGTCATTGAGCACATAGTATTTCATAGCGACGCAATTTCTGTGTTAATTATTCATGTGAGGGAGCGAAGGATGTAGTAAAGTGGGAACAGTGCATCGGAAAGGAGTTACTCGTATCCCAAAACTAAATCCTGTCGTTTCCATTGAAACGTGACTTGATTTAGGAGGAGAAGTCTTTGAGCACATAGTATTTCTTACCGACGCAATTTCTGTGTTAATTATTCATGTGAGAGAGCGAGGGATGTAGTAAAGTGGGAACAGTGCATCGGAAAGTAGATACTGGTGTCCCAAAACCCAAACCTGTCGTTTCCATAGAAACGTTACACGATTTAGACGGAGAAGTCATAGAACCCATAGTATTTCATAGCGACGCAATTTCTGTGTTAATTCGTCAATGTGAGGGAGCGAGCATTGAGGTAAAGAATGAATAGTGCATCGGAAAGGAGTTACTCGTATCCCAAAACTGAATCCTGTAGATTCCATTGAATCGTGACTCCATTTAGGAGGAGAAGTCTTTGAGCACATAGTATTTCATAGCGACGCAATTTCTGTGTTAATTCGTCAATGTGAGGGGGCGAGCGTTGAGGTAAGGAATGAATAGTGCATCGGAAAGGGGTTACTCGTATCCCAAAACTAAATCCTGTCGTTTCCATTGAAACGTGACTCGATTTAGGAGGAGAAGTCATTGAGCACATAGTATTTCATAGCGACGCAATTTCTGTGTTAATTCGTCAATGTGAGGGAGCGAGGGATGTAGTAAAGTGGGAACAGTGCATCGGAAAGGAGATACTCGTATCCCAAAAGTAAATCCTGTCGTTTCCACTGAAACGTGACTCGATTTAGGAGGAGAAGTCATTGAGCACATAGTATTTCATAGCGACGCTATCTCTGTGTTAATTATTCATGTGAGGGAGCGAGGGATGTAGTAAAGTGGGAACAGTGCATCGATAAGGAGATACTCGTATCCCAAAACTAAATCCTGTCGTTTCCATTGAAACGTGACTCGATTTAGGAGGAGAAGTCATTGAGCACTTAGTATTTCTTAGCGACGCAATTTCTGTGTTAATTCGTCAATGTGTGGGAGCGAGGGTTGTAGTAAAGTGGGAACAGTGCATCGGAAAGGAGTTACTCGTATCCCAAAACTAAATCCTGTCGTTTCCATTGATACGTGACTCGATTTAGGAGGAGAAGTCATTGAGCACATAGTATTTCATAGCGACGCAATTTCTTTGTTAATTATTCATGTGAGGGAGAGAGGGGTGTAGTAAAGTGGGAACAGTGCATCGGAAAGGAGATACTCGTATCCCAAAACCAAATCCTGTCGTTTCCGTTGAAACGTGACTCGATTTAGGAGGAGAAGTCATTGAGCACATAGTATTTCATAGCGACGCAATTTCTGTGTTAATTATTCATGTGAGGGAGCGAGGGATGTAGTAAAGTGGGAACAGTGCATCGATAAGTAGATACTCGTATCCCAAAACTAAATCCTGTCGTTTCCATTAAAACGTGACTCGATTTAGGAGGAGAAGTCATTGAGCACATAGTATTTCTTAGCGACGCAATTTCTGTGTTAATTCGTCAATGTGAGGGAGCGAGGGATGTAGTAAAGTGGGAACAGTGCATCGGAAAGGAGTTACTCGTATCCCAAAACTAAATCCTGTCGTTTCCATTGATACGTGACTCGATTTAGGAGAAGTCATTGGGCACATAGTATTTCATAGCGACGCAATTTCTGTGTTAATTATTCATGTGAATGAGCGAGGGATGTAGTAAAGTGGGAACAGTGCATCGGAAAGGAGATACTCGTATCCCAAACCCAAATCCTGTCGTTTCCATTGAAACGTGAATCGATTTAGGAGGCGAAGTCATTGAGCACATAGTATTTCATAGCGACGCAATTTCTGTGTTAATTCGTCAATGTGAGGGAGCGAGGGATGTAGTAAAGTGGGAACAGTGCATCGGAAAGGAGATACTCGTATCCCAAAAGTAAATCCTGTCGTTTCCATTGAAACGTGACTCGATTTAGGAGGAGAAGTCATTGAGCACATAGTATTTCATAGCGACGCAATTTCTGTGTTAATTATTCATGTGAGGGAGCGAGGGATGTAGTAAGGAGGGAACAGTGCATCGGAAAGGAGATACTCGTATCCCAAAACTAAATCCTGTCATTTCCATTGAAACGTGACTCGATTTAGGAGGATAAGTCATTGAGCACATAGCATTTCATAGCGACGCAATTTCTGTGTTAATTATTCATGTGAGGGAGCGAGGGATGTAGTAAAGTGAGAACAGTGCATCGGAAAGGAGATACTCGTATCCCAAAACCAAATCGTGTCGTTTCCGTTCAAACGTGACTCGATTTAGGAGGAGAAGTCATTGAGCACATAGTATTTCATAGCGACGCAATTTCTGTGTTAATTGTTTATGTGAGGGCGCGAGGGATGTAGTAAAGTGGGAACAGTGCATCGATAAGGAGATACTCGTATCCCAAAACCAAATCCTGTCGTTTCCATTGAAACGTGACTCGATTTAGGAGGAGAAGTCATTGAGCACATAGTATTTCATAGCGACGCAATTTCTGTGTTAATTCGTCAACGTGAGGGAGCGAGCGTTGAGGTAAAGAATGAATAGTGCATTGGAAAGCAGTTACTCGTATCCCAAAACTAAATCCTGTCGTTTCCATTAACACGTGACTCGATTTAGGAGGAGAAGGCATTGAGCACATAGTATTTCATAGCGATGCAATTTCTTTGTTAATTATTCATGTGAGGGAGAGAGGGATGTAGTAAAGTGGGAACAGTGCATCGGAAAGGAGATACTCGTATCCCAAAACCAAATCCTGTCGTTTCCATTGAAACGTGACTCGTTTTGGAGGAGAACTCATTGAGCACATAGTATTTCATAGCGAAGCAATTTCTGTGTTAATTATTCATGTGAGGGAGCGAGGGATGTAGTAAATTGGGAACAGTGCATCGATAAGGAGATACTCGTATCCCAAAACTAAATCCTGTCGTTTCCATTGAAACGTGACTCGATTTAGGGGGAGAAGTCATTGAGCACATTGTATTTCTTAGCGACGCAATTTCTGTGTTAATTCGTCAATGTGATGGAGCGAGGGATGTAGTAAAGTGGGAACAGTGCATCGGAAAGGAGTTACTCGTATCCCAAAACTAAATCCTGTCGTTTCCATTGATACGTGACTCGATTTAGTAGAAGTCATTGGGCACGTAGTATTTCATAGCGACGCAATTTCTGTGTTAATTATTCATGTGAGGGAGCGAGGGATGTAGTAAAGTGGGAACAGTGCATCGGAAAGGAGATACTCGAGTCCCTAAACTCAATCCTGTCGTTTCTATAGAAACGTTACACGATTTAGAAGGAGAAGTCATAGAACACATAGTATTTCATAGCGACGCAATTTCTGTGTTAATTCGTCAATGTGAGGGAGCGAGCGTTGAGGTAAAGAATGAATAGTGCATTGGAAAGGAGTTACTCGTATCCCAAAACTAAATCCTGTCGTTTCCATTAACACGTGACTCGATTTAGGAGGAGAAGTCATTGAGCACATAGTATTTCATAGCGACGCAATTTCTGTGTTAATTATTCATGTGAGGGAGCGAGGGATGTAGTAAAGTGGGAACAGTGCATCTGAAGGGAGATACTCGTGTCCCAAAACTCAATCCTGTCGTTTCCATAGAAACGTTACACGATTTAGAAGGAGAAGTCATAGAACCCATAGTATTTCATAGCGACGCAATTTCTGTGTTAATTCGTCAATGTGAGGGAGCGAGCGTTGAGGTAAAGAATGAATAGTGCATCGGAAAGGAGTTACTCGTATCCCAAAACTAAATCCTGTCGTTTCCATTGAATCGGGACTCCATTTAGGAGGAGAAGTCTTTGAGCACGTAGTATTTCATAGCGACGCCATTTCTGTGTTAATTATTCATGTGAGGGAGCGGGGGATGTAGTAAAGTGGGAACAGTGCATCGGAAAGGAGATACTCGTGTCCCAAAACTCAATCCTGTCGTTTCCATAGAAACGTGAACGATTTAGAAGGAGAAGTCACAGAACCCATAATATTTCATAGCGACGCAATTTCTGTGATAATTATTCAATGTGAGGGAGCGAGCTTTGAGGTAAAGAATGAATAGTGCATCGGAAAGGAGTTACTCGTATCCCAAAACTAAATCCTGTCGTTTCCATTGAAACATGACTCGATTTAGGAGGAGAAGTCATTGAGCACATAGTATTTCATAGCGACGCAATTTCTGTGTTAATTATTCATGTGAGGGAGCGATGGATGTAGTAAAGTGGGAACAGTGCATCGGAAAGGAGATACTCGTATCCCAAAACTAAATCCTGTCTTTTCCATTGAAACGTGACTTGATTTAGGAGGAGAAGTCATTGAGCACATAGTATATCTTAGCGACGCAATTTCTGTGTTAATTATTCGTGTGAGGGAGCGAGGGATGTAGTAAAGTGGGAACAGTGCATCGGAAAGGAGATACTGGTGTCCCAAAACCCAAACCTGTCGTTTCCATAGAAACGTTACACGATTTAGACGGAGAAGTCATAGAACCCATAGTATCTCATAGCGACGCAATTTCTGTGTTAATTCGTCAATGTGAGGGAGCGAGCATTGTGGTATAGAATGAATAGTGCATCGGAAAGGAGTTACTCGTATCCCAAAACTAAATCCTGTCGTTTCCATTGAATCGTGACTCCATTTAGGAGGAGAAGTCTTTGAGCACATAGTATTTCATAGCGACGCAATTTCTGTGTTAATTCGTCAATGTGAGGGGGCGAGCGTTGAGGTAAGGAATGAATAGTGCATCGGAAAGGGGTTACTCGGATCCCAAAACTAAATCCTGTCGTTTCCATTGAAACGTGACTCGATTTAGGAGGAGAAGTCATTGAGCACATAGTATTTCATAGCGACGCATTTTCTGTGTTAATTCGTCAATGTGAGGGAGCGAGGGATGTAGTAAAGTGGGAACAGTGCATCGGAAAGGAGATACTCGTATCCCAAAAGTAAATCCTGTCGTTTCCATTGAAACGTGACTCGATTTAGGAGGAGAAGTCATTGAGCACATAGTATTTCATAGCGACGCTATCTCTGTGTTAATTATTCATGTGAGGGAGCGAGGGATGTAGTAAAGTGGGAACAGTGCATCGGAATGGAGATACTCGTATCCCAAAACTAAATCCTGTCGTTTCCATTGAAACGTGACTCGATTTAGGAGGAGAAGTCATTAAGCACATAGTATTTCATAGCGACTCAATTTCTGTGTTAATTATTCATGTGAGGGAGCGAGGGATGTAGTAAAGTGGGAACAGTGCATCGGAAAGGAGATACTCGTATCCCAAAACTAAATCCTGTCGTTCCCATTGAAACGTGACTCGATTTAGGAGGACAAGTCATTGAGCACATAGTATTTCATAGCGACGCAATTTCTGTGTTAATTATTCATGTGAGGGAGCGAGGGATGTAGTAAAGTGGGAACAGTGCATCGGAAAGGAGTTACTCGTATCCCAAAACTAAATCCTGTCGTTTCCATTGAAACGTGACTCGATTTAGGAGGAGAAGTCATTGAGCACATAGTATTTCTTAGCGACGCAATTTCTCTGTTAATTCGTCAATGTGAGGGAGCGAGGGATGTAGTAAAGTGGGAACAGTGCATCGGAAAGGAGTTACTCGTATCCCAAAACTAAATCCTGTCGTTTCCATTGATACGTGACTCGATTTAGGAGAAGTCATTGGGCACGTAGTATTTCATAGCGACGCAATTTCTGTGTTAATTATTCATGTGAGGGAGCGAGGGATGTAGTAAAGTGGGAACAGTGCATCGGAAAGGAGATACTCGAGTCCCTAAACTCAATCCTGTCGTTTCCATAGAAACGTTACACGATTTAGAAGGAGAAGTCATAGAACCCATAGTATTTCATACCGACGCAATTTCTGTGTTAATTCGTCAATGTGAGGGAGCGAGCGTGGAGGTAAAGAATGAATAGTGCATTGGAAAGGAGTTACTCGTATCCCAAAACTAAATCCTGTCGTTTCCATTAACACGTGACTCGATTTAGGAGGAGAAGTCATTGAGCACATAGTATTTCATAGCGACGCAGTTTCTGTGTTAATTATTCATGTGAGGGAGCGAGGGATGTAGTAAAGTGGGAACAGTGCATCTGAAAGGAGATACTCGTGTCCCAAAACTCAATCCTGTCGTTTCCATAGAAACGTTACACGATTTAGAAGGAGAAGTCATAGAACCCATAGTATTTCATAGCGACGCAATTTCTGTGTTAATTCGTCAATGTGAGGGAGCGAGCGTTGAGGTAAAGAATGAATAGTGCATCGGAAAGGAGTTACTCGTATCCCAAAACTAAATCCTGTCGTTTCCATTGAATCGTGACTCCATTTAGGAGGAGAAGTCTTTGAGCACATAGTATTTCATAGCGACGCAATTTCTGTGTTAATTATTCATGTGAGGGAGCGAGGGACGTAGTAAAGTGGGAACAGTGCATCGGAAAGGAGATACTCGTATCCCAAAACTAAATCCTGTCGTTTCCATTGAAACGTGACTTGATTTAGGAGGAGAAGTCATTCAGCACATAGTATTTCTTAGCGACGCAATTTCTGTGTTAATTATTCATGTGAGGGAGCGAGGGATGTAGTAAAGTGGGAACAGTGCATCGGAAAGGAGATACTGGTGTCCCAAAACCCAAACCTGTCGTTTCCATAGAAACGTTACACGATTTAGACGGAGAAGTCATAGAACCCATAGAATCTCATAGCGACGCAATTTCTGTGTTAATTCGTCAATGTGAGGGAGCGAGCATTGAGGTAAAGAATGAATAGTGCATCGGAAAGGAGTTACTCGTATCCCAAAACTAAATCCTGTCGTTTCCATTGAAAAGTGACTCGATTTAGGAGGAGAAGTCATTGAGCACATAGTATTTCATAGCGACGCAATTTCTGTGTTAATTCGTCAATGTGAGGGAGCGAGGAATGTAGTAAAGTGGGAACAGTGCATCGGAAAGGAGATACTCGTATCCCAAAAGTAAATCCTGTCGTTTCCATAGAAACGTGACTCGATTTAGGAGGAGAAGTCATTGAGCACATAGTATTTCATAGCGACGCAATATTTGTGATAATTCGTCAATGTGAGGGAGCGAGGGATGTAGTAAAGTGGGAACAGTACATCGGAAAAGAGTTACTCGTATCCCAAAACTAAATCCTGTCGTTTCCATTGAAACGTGACTCGATTTAGGAGGAGAAGTCATTGAGCACATAGTATTTCATAGCGCCGCTATTTCTGTGTTAATTATTCATGTGAAGGAGCGAGGGATGTAGTAAAGTGGCAACAGTGCATCGGAAAGGAGATACTCGTATCCCAAAACTAATTCCTGTCGTTTCCATTGAAACGTGACTCCATTTAGGAGGAGAAGTCATTGAGCACATAGTATTTCATTGCGACGCAATTTCTGTGTTAATTATTCATGTGAGGGAGCGAGGGATGTAGTAAAGTGGGAACAGTGCATCGGAAAGGAGATACTCGTATCCCAAAACTAAATCCTGTCGTTTCCATTGAAACGTGACTCGATTTAGGAGGAGAAGTCATTGAGCACATAGTATTTCATAGCGACGCAATTTCTGTGTTAATTATTCATGTGAGGGAGCGAGGGATGTGGTAAAGTGGGAACAGTGCATCGGAAAGGAGATACTCGTATCCCAAAACTAAATCCTGTCGTTTCCATTGAAACGTGACTCGATTTAGGAGGAGAAGTCATTGAGCACATAGTATTTCATAGCGACACAATTTCTGTGTTAATTCGTCAATGTGAGGGAGCGAGGGATGTAGTAAAGTGGGAACAGTGCATCGGAAAGGAGTTACTCGTATCCCAAAACTAAATCCTGTCGTTTCCATTGATACGTGACTCGATTCAGGAGGAGAAGTCATTGAGCACACAGTATTTCATAGCGACGCAATTTCTGTGTTAATTATTCATGTGAGGGAGCGAGGGAAGTAGTAAAGTGGGAACAGTGCATCGGAAAGGAGATACTCGTATCCCAAAACTAAATCCTGTCGTTTCCATTGAAACGTGACTCCATTTAGGAGGAGAAGTCATTGAGCACATAGTATTTCTAGCGACGCAATTTCTGTGTTAATTATTCATGTGAGGGAGCGAGGGATGTAGTAAAGTGGGAACAGTGCATCGATAAGGAGATACTCGTATCCCAAAACTAAATCCTGTCGTTTCCATTGAAACGTGACTCGATTTAGGAGGAGAAGTCATTGAGCACATAGTATTTCATAGCGACGCAATTTCTGTGTTAATTATTCATGTGAGGGAGCGATGGATGTAGTAAAGTGGGAACAGTGCATCGGAAAGGAGTTACTCGTATCCCAAAACTAAATCCTGTCGTTTCCATTGAAACGTGACTTGATTTAGGAGGAGAAGTCATTGAGCACATAGTATTTCTTAGCGACGCAATATCTGTGTTAATTATCCATGTGAGGGAGCGAGGGATGTAGTAAAGTGGGAACAGTGCATCGGAAAGGAGATACTGGTGTCCCAAAACCCAAACCTGTCGTTTCCATAGAAACGTTACACGATTTTGACGGAGAAGTCATAGAACCCATAGTATCTCATAGCGACGCAATTTCTGTGTTAATTCGTCAATGTGAGGGAGCGAGCATTGAGGTAAAGAATGAATAGTGCATCGGAAAGGAGTTACTCGTATCCCAAAACTAAATCCTGTCGTTTCCATTGAATCGTGACTCCATTTAGGAGGAGAAGTCTTTGAGCACACAGTATTTCATAGCGACGCAATTTCTGTGTTAATTCGTCAATGTGAGGGGGCGAGCGTTGAGGTAAGGAATGAATAGTGCATCGGAAAGGGGTTACTCGTATCCCAAAACTAAATCCTGTCGTTTCCATTGAAACGTGACTCGATTTAGGAGGAGAAGTCACTGAGCACATAGTATTTCATAGCGACGCATTTTCCGTGTTAATTCGTCAATGTGAGGGAGCGAGGGATGTAGTAAAGTGGGAACAGTGCATCGGAAAGGAGATACTCGTATCCCAAAAGTAAATCCTGTCGTTTCCATTGAAACGTGACTCGATTTAGGAGGAGAAGTAATTGAGCACATAGTATTTCATAGCGACGCTATCTCTGTGTTAATTATTCATGTGAGGGAGCGAGGGATGTAGTAAAGTAGGAACAGTGCATCGGAATGGAGATACTCGTATCCCAAAACTAAATCCTGTCGTTTCCATTGAAACGTGACTCGATTTAGGAGGAGAAGTCATTAAGCACATAGTATTTCATAGCGACTCAATTTCTGTGTTAATTATTCATGTGAGGGAGCGAGGGATGTAGTAAAGTGGGAACAGTGCATCGGAAAGGAGATACTCGTAACCCAAAACTAAATCCTGTCGTTCCCATTGAAACGTGACTCGATTTAGGAGGACAAGTCATTGAGCACATAGTATTTCATAGCGACGCAATTTCTGTGTTAATTATTCATGTGAGGGAGCGAGGGATGTAGTAAAGTGGGAACAGTGCATCGGAAAGGAGATACTCGTATCCCAAAACTAAATCCTGTCGTTTCCATTGATACGTGACTCGATTTAGGAGAAGTCATTGGGCACGTAGTATTTCATAGCGACGCAATTTCTGAGTTAATTATTCATGTGAGGGAGCGAGGGATGTAGTAAAGTGGGAACAGTGCATCGGAAAGGAGATACTCGAGTCCCTAAACTCAATCCTGTCGTTTCCATAGAAACGTTACACGATTTAGAAGGAGAAGTCATAGAACCCATAGCATATCATAGCGACGCAATTTCTGTGTTAATTCGTCAATGTGAGGGAGCGAGCGTGGAGGTAAAGAATGAATAGTGCATTGGAAAGGAGTTACTTGTATCCCAAAACTAAATCCTGTCGTTTCCATTAACACGTGACTCGATTTAGGAGGAGAAGTCATTGAGCACATAGTATTTCATAGCGACGCAGTTTCTGTGTTAATTATTCATGTGAGGGAGCGAGGGATGTAGTAAAGTGGGAACAGTGCATCTGAAAGGAGATACTCGTGTCCCAAAACTCAATCCTGTCGTTTCCATAGAAACGTTACACGATTTAGAAGGAGAAGTCATAGAACCCATAGTATTTCATAGCGACGCAATTTCTGTGTTAATTCGTCAATGTGAGGGAGCGAGCGTTGAGGTAAGGAATGAATAGTGCATCGGAAAGGAGTTACTCGTATCCCAAAACTAAATCCTGTCGTTTCCATTGAATCGTGACTCCATTTAGGAGGAGAAGTCTTTGAGCACATAGTATTTCATAGCGACGCAATTTCTGTGTTAATTATTCATGTGAGGGAGCGAGGGATGTAGTAAAGTGGGAACAGTGCATCGGAAAGGAGATACTCGTGTCCCAAAACTCAATCCTGTCGTTTCCATAGAAACGTTACACGATTTAGAAGGAGAAGTCACAGAACCCATAATATTTCATAGCGACGCAATTTCTGTGATAATTCGTCAATGTGAGGGAGCGAGCTTTGAGGTAAAGAATGAATAGTGCATCGGAAAGGAGTTACTCGTATCCCAAAACTAAATCCTGTCGTTTCCATTGAATCGTGACTCCATTTAGGAGGAGAAGTCTTTGAGCACATAGTATTTCATAGCGACGCAATTTCTGTGTTAATTCGTCAATGTGAGGGGGCGAGCGTTGAGGTAAGGAATGAATAGTGCATCGGAAAGGGGTTACTCGTATCCCAAAACTAAAACCTGTCGTTTCCATTGAAACGTGACTCGATTTAGGAGGAGAAGTCATTGAGCACATAGTATTTCATAGCGACGCAATTTCTGTGTTAATTCGTCAATGTGAGGGAGCGAGGGATGTAGTAAAGTGGGAACAGTGCATCGGAAAGGAGATACTCGTATCCCAAAAGTAAATCCTGTCGTTTCCATTGAAGCGTGACTCGATTTAGGAGGAGAAGTCATTGAGCACATAGTATTTCATAGCGACGCAATATCTGTGTTAATTCGTCAATGTGAGGGAGCGAGGGATGTAGTAAAGTGGGAACAGTACATCGGAAAGGAGTTACTCGTATCCCAAAACTAAATCCTGTCGTTTCCATTGAAACGTGACTCGATTTAGGAGGAGAAGTCATTGAGCACATAGTATTTCATAGCGCCGCTATTTCTGTGTTAATTATTCATGTGAAGGGGCGAGGGATGTAGTAAAGTGGCAACAGTGCATCGGAAATGAGATACACGTATCCCAAAACTAATTCCTGTCGTTTCCTTTGAAACGTGACTCGATTTAGGAGGAGAAGTCATTGAGCACATAGTATTTCATTGCGACGCAATTTCTGTGTTAATTATTCATGTGAGGGAGCGAGGGATGTAATAAAGTGGGAACAGTGCATCGGAAAGGAGATACTCGTATCCCAAAACTAAATCCTGTCGTTTCCATTGAAACGTGACTCGATTTAGGAGGAGAAGTCATTGAGCACATAGTATTTCATAGCGACGCAATTTCTGTGTTAATTATTCATGTGAGGGAGCGAGGGATGTAGTAAAGTGGGAACAGTGCATCGGAAAGGAGATACTCGTATCCCAAAACTAAACCTGTAGTTTCCATTGAAACGTGACTCGATTTAGGAGGAGAAGTCATTGAGCACATAGTATTTCATAGCGACACAATTTCTGTGTTAATTCGTCAATGTGAGGGAGCGAGGGATGTAGTAAAGTGGGAACAGTGCATCGGAAAGGAGTTACTCGTGTCCCAAAACTAAATCCTGTCGTTTCCATTGAAACGTGACTTGATTTAGGGGGAGAAGTCATTGAGCACATAGTATTTCATAGCGACGCAATTTCTGTGTTAATTATTCATGTGAGGGAGCGAGGGATTTAGTAAAGTGGGCACTGTGCATCGGAAAGGAGATACTCGTATCCCAAAACTAAATCCTGTTGTTTCCATTGAAACGTGACTCGATTTAGGAGGAGAAGTCATTGAGCACATAGTATTTAATAGCGACGCAATATCTGTGTTAATTATTCATGTGAGGGAGCGAGGGATGTAGTAAAATGGGAACAGTGCATCGGAAAGGAGATACTCGTATCCCAAAAGTAAATCCTGTCGTTTCCATTGAAACGTGACTCGACAAGGAGGAGGAGAAGTCATTGAGCACACAGTATTTCATAGCGACGCAATTTCTGTGTTAATTATTCATGTGAGGGAGCGAGGGATGTAGTAAAGTGGGAACAGTGCATCGGATAGCAGATACTCGTATCCCAAAACTAAATCCAGTCGTTTCCATTGAAACGTGACTCGGTTTAGGAGGAGAAGTCATTGAGCACATAGTATTTCATAGCGACGCAATTTCTGTGTTAATTATTCATGTGAAGGAGCGAGGGATGTAGTAAAGTGGGAACAGTGCATCGGAAAAGAGTTACTCGTATCCCAAAACTAAATCCTGTCATTTCCATTGAAACGTGACTCGATTTAGGAGGAGCACATTGCATTGAGCACATAGTATTTCATAGCGACGCAATTTCTGTGTTAATTATTCATGTGAGGTAGCGAGGGATGTAGTAAAGAGGGAACAGTGCATCGGAAAGGAGTTACTCGTATCCCAAAACTAAATCCTGTCGTTTTTTATTGATACGTGACTCGATTTAGGAGGAGAAGTCATTGAGCACATAGTATTTCATAGCGACGCAATTTCTGTGTTAATTATTCATGTGAGGGAGCGAGGGATGTAGTAAAGAGGGAACAGTGCATCGGAAAGGAGTTACTCGTATCCCAAAACAAAATCCTGTCGTTTCCATTGAAACGTGACTCGATTTAGGAGGAGAAGTCATTGAGCACATAGTATTTCATAGCGACGCAATTACTGTGTTAATTCGTCAATGTGAGGTAGCGAGCGTTGAGGTAAAGTATGAATATTGCATCGGAAAGGAGTTACTCGTATCCCAAAATTAATGCTGTCGTTTCCATTGAAACGTTACTCGATTTAGGAGGAGAAGTCATTGTGCACATAGTATGTCATAGCGACGCATTTTCTGCGTTAATTATTCATGTGAGTTAGCAAGGGATGTAGTAAAGTGGGAACAGTGCATCGGAAAGGAGATACTCGTATCCCAAAACTAAATCCGGTCGTTTCCATAGAAACGTGACTCGATTTAGGAGGAGAAATCATTGTGCACATAGTTTTTCATAGCGACGCAATTTCTGTGTTAATTCGTCAATGTCAGTGAGCGAGCGTTGAGGTATAGTATGAATAGTGCATCGGAAAGGAGTTACTCGTATCCCAAAACTAAATCCAGTCGTTTCCATTGAAACTTGACTCGATTTAGGAGGAGAAGTCATTGAGCACATAGTATTTCATAGCGACGCAGTTTCTGTGATAATTCGTCAATGTGAGGGAGCGAGCGTTGAGGTAAAGAAAGAATAGTGCATCGAAAAGGAGTTACTCGTATCCCAAAACTCAATCCTGTCGCTTCCATAGAAACGTTACACGATTTAGAAGGAGAAGTCATAGAACCCATAATATTTTATAGCGACGCAATTTCTGTGTTAATTCGTCAATGTGGGGGAGCGAGCGTTGAGGTAAAGAAATAATAGTGCATCGGAAAGGAGTTACTCGTATCCCAAAACTAAATCCTGTCGTTTCCATTGAAACGTGACTCGATTTAGGAGGAGAAGTCATTGAGCACATAGTATTTCATAGCGACGCTATTTCTGTGTTAATTCGTCAATGTGAGGGAGCGAGCGTTGAGGTAAGGAATGAATAGTGCATCGGAATGGAATTACTCGTATCCCAAAACTAAATCCTGTCGTTTCCATTGAAACGTGACTCGATTTAATAGGAGCAGTCATTGAGCACATAGTATTTCATAGCGACGCTATTTCTGTGTTAATTATTCATGTGAGGGAGGGAGGGATGTAGTAAAGTGGGAACAATGCATCGGAAAGGAGATACTCGTATCCCAAAACTAAATCCAGTCGTTTCCATTGAAACGTGACTCGATTTAGGAGGAGAAGTCATTGAGCACATAGTATTTCATAGCGACGCAATTTTTGTGTTAATTATTCATGTGAGGGAGCGAGGGATGTAGAAAAGTGGGAACAGTGCATCGGAAAGGAGATACTCGTGTCCCAAAACTCAATCCTGTCGTTTCCATAGAAGCGTAACACGATTTAGAAGGAGAAGTCGTAGAACCCATTGTATTTCATAGCGACGCAATTTCTGTGTTAATTCGTCAATGTGAGGGAGCGAGCGTTGAGGTAAAGAATGAATAGAGCATCGGGGAGGAGTTACTCGTATCCCAAAACTATATCCTGTCGTTTCCATTGAAACGTGACTCAATTTAGGAGGAGAAGTCATTGAGCACATAGTATTTCATAGCGACGCAATTTCTGTGTTAATTATTCATGTGAGGGAGCGAGGGATGTAGTAAAGTGGGAACAGTGCATCGGAAAGGAGATACTCGTGTCCCAAAACTCAATCCTGTCGTTTCCATAGAAACGTTACACAATTTAGAAGGAGAAGTCATAGAACCCATAATATTTCATAGCGACGCAATTTCTGTGATAATTCGTCAATGTGAGGGAGCGAGCGTTGAGGTAAAGAATGAATAGTGCATCGGAAAGGAGTTACTCGTATCCCAAAATTAATCCTGTCGTTTCCATTGATACGTGACTCGATTTAGGAGGAGAAGTCATTGAGCACATAGCTTTTCATAGCGACGCAATTTTTGTGTTAATTATTCATGTGAGGGAGCGAGGGATGTAGTAAAGTGGGAACAGTGCATCGGAAAGGAGATACTCGTATCCCAAAACTAAATCCAGTCGTTTCCATTGAAACGTGACTCGATTTAGGAGGAGAAGTCATTGAGCACATAGTATTTCATAGCGACGCAATATCTGTGTTAATTCGTCAATGTGAGGGAGCGAGGGATGTAGTAAAGTGGGAACAGTACATCGGAAAGGAGTTACTCGTATCCCAAAACTAAATCCTGTCGTTTCCATTGAAACGTGACTCGATTTAGGAGGAGAAGTCATTGAGCACATAGTATTTCATAGCGCCGCTATTTCTGTGTTAATTATTCATGTGAAGGAGCGAGGGATGTAGTAAAGTGGCAACAGTGCATCGGAAAGGAGATACTCGTATCCCAAAACTAATTCCTGTCGTTTCCATTGAAACGTGACTCGATTTAGGAGGAGAAGTCATTGAGCACATAGTATTTCATTGCGACGCAATTTCTGTGTTAATTATTCATGTGAGGGAGCGAGGGATGTAGTAAAGTGGGAACAGTGCATCGGAAAGGAGATACTCGTATCCCAAAACTAAATCCTGTCGTTTCCATTGAAACGTGACTCAAGTTAGGAGGAGAAGTCATTGAGCACATAGTATTTCATAGCGACGCAATTTCTGTGTTAATTATTCATGTGAGGGAGCGAGGGATGTAGTAAAGTGGGAACAGTGCATCGGAAAGGAGATACTCGTATCCCAAAAGTAAATCCTGTCGTTTCCATTGAAGCGTGACTCGATTTAGGAGGAGAAGTCATTGAGCACATAGTATTTCATAGCGACGCAATATCTGTGTTAATTCGTCAATGTGAGGGAGCGAGGGATGTAGTAAAGTGGGAACAGTACATCGGAAAGGAGTTACTCGTATCCCAAAACTAAATCCTGTCGTTTCCATTGAAACGTGACTCGATTTAGGAGGAGAAGTCATTGAGCACATAGTATTTCATAGCGCCGCTATTTCTGTGTTAATTATTCATGTGAAGGGGCGAGGGATGTAGTAAAGTGGCAACAGTGCATCGGAAATGAGATACACGTATCCCAAAACTAATTCCTGTCGTTTCCTTTGAAACGTGACTCGATTTAGGAGGAGAAGTCATTGAGCACATAGTATTTCATTGCGACGCAATTTCTGTGTTAATTATTCATGTGAGGGAGCGAGGGATGTAATAAAGTGGGAACAGTGCATCGGAAAGGAGATACTCGTATCCCAAAACTAAATCCTGTCGTTTCCATTGAAACGTGACTCGATTTAGGAGGAGAAGTCATTGAGCACATAGTATTTCATAGCGACGCAATTTCTGTGTTAATTATTCATGTGAGGGAGCGAGGGATGTAGTAAAGTGGGAACAGTGCATCGGAAAGGAGATACTCGTATCCCAAAACTAAACCTGTAGTTTCCATTGAAACGTGACTCGATTTAGGAGGAGAAGTCATTGAGCACATAGTATTTCATAGCGACACAATTTCTGTGTTAATTCGTCAATGTGAGGGAGCGAGGGATGTAGTAAAGTGGGAACAGTGCATCGGAAAGGAGTTACTCGTGTCCCAAAACTAAATCCTGTCGTTTCCATTGAAACGTGACTCGATTTAGGGGGAGAAGTCATTGAGCACATAGTATTTCATAGCGACGCAATTTCTGTGTTAATTATTCATGTGAGGGAGCGAGGGATTTAGTAAAGTGGGCACTGTGCATCGGAAAGGAGATACTCGTATCCCAAAACTAAATCCTGTTGTTTCCATTGAAACGTGACTCGATTTAGGAGGAGAAGTCATTGAGCACATAGTATTTAATAGCGACGCAATATCTGTGTTAATTATTCATGTGAGGGAGCGAGGGATGTAGTAAAATGGGAACAGTGCATCGGAAAGGAGATACTCGTATCCCAAAAGTAAATCCTGTCGTTTCCATTGAAACGTGACTCGACAAGGAGGAGGAGAAGTCATTGAGCACACAGTATTTCATAGCGACGCAATTTCTGTGTTAATTATTCATGTGAGGGAGCGAGGGATGTAGTAAAGTGGGAACAGTGCATCGGATAGCAGATACTCGTATCCCAAAACTAAATCCAGTCGTTTCCATTGAAACGTGACTCGGTTTAGGAGGAGAAGTCATTGAGCACATAGTATTTCATAGCGACGCAATTTCTGTGTTAATTATTCATGTGAAGGAGCGAGGGATGTAGTAAAGTGGGAACAGTGCATCGGAAAAGAGTTACTCGTATCCCAAAACTAAATCCTGTCATTTCCATTGAAACGTGACTCGATTTAGGAGGAGCACATTGCATTGAGCACATAGTATTTCATAGCGACGCAATTTCTGTGTTAATTATTCATGTGAGGTAGCGAGGGATGTAGTAAAGAGGGAACAGTGCATCGGAAAGGAGTTACTCGTATCCCAAAACTAAATCCTGTCGTTTTTTATTGATACGTGACTCGATTTAGGAGGAGAAGTCATTGAGCACATAGTATTTCATAGCGACGCAATTTCTGTGTTAATTATTCATGTGAGGGAGCGAGGGATGTAGTAAAGAGGGAACAGTGCATCGGAAAGGAGTTACTCGTATCCCAAAACAAAATCCTGTCGTTTCCATTGAAACGTGACTCGATTTAGGAGGAGAAGTCATTGAGCACATAGTATTTCATAGCGACGCAATTACTGTGTTAATTCGTCAATGTGAGGTAGCGAGCGTTGAGGTAAAGTATGAATATTGCATCGGAAAGGAGTTACTCGTATCCCAAAATTAATGCTGTCGTTTCCATTGAAACGTTACTCGATTTAGGAGGAGAAGTCATTGTGCACATAGTATGTCATAGCGACGCATTTTCTGCGTTAATTATTCATGTGAGTTAGCAAGGGATGTAGTAAAGTGGGAACAGTGCATCGGAAAGGAGATACTCGTATCCCAAAACTAAATCCGGTCGTTTCCATAGAAACGTGACTCGATTTAGGAGGAGAAATCATTGTGCACATAGTTTTTCATAGCGACGCAATTTCTGTGTTAATTCGTCAATGTCAGTGAGCGAGCGTTGAGGTATAGTATGAATAGTGCATCGGAAAGGAGTTACTCGTATCCCAAAACTAAATCCAGTCGTTTCCATTGAAACTTGACTCGATTTAGGAGGAGAAGTCATTGAGCACATAGTATTTCATAGCGACGCAGTTTCTGTGATAATTCGTCAATGTGAGGGAGCGAGCGTTGAGGTAAAGAAAGAATAGTGCATCGGAAAGGAGTTACTCGTATCCCAAAACTCAATCCTGTCGCTTCCATAGAAACGTTACACGATTTAGAAGGAGAAGTCATAGAACCCATAATATTTTATAGCGACGCAATTTCTGTGTTAATTCGTCAATGTGGGGGAGCGAGCGTTGAGGTAAAGAAATAATAGTGCATCGGAAAGGAGTTACTCGTATCCCAAAACTAAATCCTGTCGTTTCCATTGAAACGTGACTCGATTTAGGAGGAGAAGTCATTGAGCACATAGTATTTCATAGCGACGCTATTTCTGTGTTAATTCGTCAATGTGAGGGAGCGAGCGTTGAGGTAAGGAATGAATAGTGCATCGGAATGGAATTACTCGTATCCCAAAACTAAATCCTGTCGTTTCCATTGAAACGTGACTCGATTTAATAGGAGCAGTCATTGAGCACATAGTATTTCATAGCGACGCTATTTCTGTGTTAATTATTCATGTGAGGGAGGGAGGGATGTAGTAAAGTGGGAACAATGCATCGGAAAGGAGATACTCGTATCCCAAAACTAAATCCAGTCGTTTCCATTGAAACGTGACTCGATTTAGGAGGAGAAGTCATTGAGCACATAGTATTTCATAGCGACGCAATTTTTGTGTTAATTATTCATGTGAGGGAGCGAGGGATGTAGAAAAGTGGGAACAGTGCATCGGAAAGGAGATACTCGTGTCCCAAAACTCAATCCTGTCGTTTCCATAGAAGCGTAACACGATTTAGAAGGAGAAGTCGTAGAACCCATTGTATTTCATAGCGACGCAATTTCTGTGTTAATTCGTCAATGTGAGGGAGCGAGCGTTGAGGTAAAGAATGAATAGAGCATCGGGGAGGAGTTACTCGTATCCCAAAACTATATCCTGTCGTTTCCATTGAAACGTGACTCAATTTAGGAGGAGAAGTCATTGAGCACATAGTATTTCATAGCGACGCAATTTCTGTGTTAATTATTCATGTGAGGGAGCGAGGGATGTAGTAAAGTGGGAACAGTGCATCGGAAAGGAGATACTCGTGTCCCAAAACTCAATCCTGTCGTTTCCATAGAAACGTTACACAATTTAGAAGGAGAAGTCATAGAACCCATAATATTTCATAGCGACGCAATTTCTGTGATAATTCGTCAATGTGAGGGAGCGAGCGTTGAGGTAAAGAATGAATAGTGCATCGGAAAGGAGTTACTCGTATCCCAAAATTAATCCTGTCGTTTCCATTGATACGTGACTCGATTTAGGAGGAGAAGTCATTGAGCACATAGCTTTTCATAGCGACGCAATTTTTGTGTTAATTATTCATGTGAGGGAGCGAGGGATGTAGTAAAGTGGGAACAGTGCATCGGAAAGGAGATACTCGTATCCCAAAACTAAATCCAGTCGTTTCCATTGAAACGTGACTCGATTTAGGAGGAGAAGTCATTGAGCACATAGTATTTCATTGCGACGCAATATCTGTGTTAATTCGTCAATGTGAGGGAGCGAGGGATGTAGTAAAGTGGGAACAGTACATCGGAAAGGAGTTACTCGTATCCCAAAACTAAATCCTGTCGTTTCCATTGAAACGTGACTCGATTTAGGAGGAGAAGTCATTGAGCACATAGTATTTCATAGCGCCGCTATTTCTGTGTTAATTATTCATGTGAAGGAGCGAGGGATGTAGTAAAGTGGCAACAGTGCATCGGAAAGGAGATACTCGTATCCCAAAACTAATTCCTGTCGTTTCCATTGAAACGTGACTCGATTTAGGAGGAGAAGTCATTGAGCACATAGTATTTCATTGCGACGCAATTTCTGTGTTAATTATTCATGTGAGGGAGCGAGGGATGTAGTAAAGTGGGAACAGTGCATCGGAAAGGAGATACTCGTATCCCAAAACTAAATCCTGTCGTTTCCATTGAAACGTGACTCAAGTTAGGAGGAGAAGTCATTGAGCACATAGTATTTCATAGCGACGCAATTTCTGTGTTAATTATTCATGTGAGGGAGCGAGGGATGTAGTAAAGTGGGAACAGTGCATCGGAAAGGAGATACTCGTATCCCAAAACTAAATCCTGTCGTTTCCATTGAAACGTGACTCGATTTAGGAGGAGAAGTCATTGAGCACATAGTATTTCATAGCGACACAATTTCTGTGTTAATTCGTCAATGTGAGGGAGCGAGGGATGTAGTAAAGTGGGAACAGTGCATCGGAAAGGAGTTACTCGTATCCCAAAACTAAATCCTGTCGTTTCCATTGATACGTGACTCGATTTAGGAGGAGAAGTCATTGAGCACATAGTATTTCATAGCGACGCAATTTCTGTGTTAATTAATGTGAGGGAGCGAGGGATGTAGTAAAGTGGGAACAGTGCATCGGAAAGGAGATACTCGTATCCCAAAACTAAATCCTGTCGTTTCCATTGAAACGTGACTCCATTTAGGAGGAGAAGTCATTGAGCACATAGTATTTCATAGCGACGCAATTTCTGTGTTAATTATTCATGTGAGGGAGCGAGGGATGTAGTAAGGTGGGAACAGTGCATCGATAAGGAGATACTCGTATCCCAAAACTAAATCCTGTCGTTTCCATTGAAACGTGACTCGATTTAGGAGGAGAAGTCATTGAGCACATAGTATTTCATAGCGACGCAATTTCTGGGTTAATTCTTCAATGTGAGGGAGCGAGGGATGTAGTAAAGTGGGAACAGTGCATCGGAAAGGAGTTACTCGTATCCCAAAACTAAATCCTGTCGTTTCAATTGAAACGTGACTCGATTTAGGAGGAGAAGTCATTGAGCACATAGTATTTCATAGCGACGCAATTTCTGTGTTAATTATTCATGTGAGGGAGCGAGGGATGTAGTAAAGTGGGAACAGTGCATCGGAAAGGAGATACTCGTATCCCAAAACTAAATTCTTTTGTTTCCATTGAAACGTGACTCGATTTAGCAGGAGAAGTCATTGAGAACATAGTATTTCATAGCGACGCAATTTCTGTGTTAATTATTCATGTGAGGGAGCGAGGGATGTAGTAAAATGGGAACAGTGCATCGGAAAGGAGATACTCGTATCCCAAAAGTAAACCCTGTCGTTTCCATTGAAACGTGATTCGACAAGGAGGAGGAGAAGTCATTGAGCACATAGTATTTCATAGCGACGCAATTTCTGTGTTAATTATTCATGTGAGGGAGCAAGGGATGTAGTAAAGTGGGAACAGTGCATCGGAAAGCAGATACTCGTATCCCAAAACTAAATCCAGTCGTTTCCATTGAAACGTGACTCGGTTTAGGAGGAGAAGTCATTGAGCACATAGTATTTCATAGCGACGCAATTTCTGTGTTAATTATTCATGTGAAGGAGCGAGGGATGTAGTAAAGTGGGAACAGTGCATCGGAAAAGAGTTACTCGTATCCCAAAACTAAATCCTGTCGTTTCCATTGAAACGTGACTCGATTTAGGAGGAGAAGTCATTGAGCACATAGTATTTCATAGCGACGCAATTATTGTGTTAATTCGTCAATGTGAGGGAGCGAGCGTTGAGGTAAAGTATGAATAGTGCATCGGAAAGGAGTTACTCGTATCCCAAAATTAATACTGTCGTTTCCATTGAAACGTTACTCGATTTAGGAGGAGAAGTCATTGAGCACATAGTATTTCATAGCGACGCAATTTCTGTGTTAATTATTCATGTGAGGGAGCGAGGGATGTAGTAAAGTGGGAACAGTGCATCGGAAAGGAGATACTCGTATCCCAAAACTAAATCCTGTCGTTTCCATTGAAACGTGACTCCATTTAGGAGGAGAAGTCATTGAGCACATAGTATTTCATAGCGACGCAATTTCTGTGTTAATTATTCATGTGAGGGAGCGAGGGATGTAGTAAAGTGGGAACAGTGCATCGATAAGGAGATACTCGTATCCCAAAACTAAATCCTGTCGTTTCCATTGAAACGTGACTCGATTTAGGAGGAGAAGTCATTGAGCACATAGTATTTCATAGCGACGCAATTTCTGGGTTAATTCTTCAATGTGAGGGAGCGAGGGATGTAGTAAAGTGGGAACAGTGCATCGGAAAGGAGGTACTCGTATCCCAAAACTAAATCCTGTCGTTTCCATTGAAACGTGACTCGATTTAGGAGGAGAAGTCATTGAGCACATAGTATTTCATAGCGACGCAATTTCTGTGTTAATTATTCATGTGAGGGAGCGAGGGATGTAGTGAAGTGGGAACAGTGCATCGGAAAGGAGATACTCGTATCCCAAAACTAAATCCTGTTGTTTCCATAGAAACGTGATTCGATTTAGGAGGAGAAGTCATTGAGCACATAGTATTTCATATCGACGCAATTTCTGTGTTAATTATTCATGTGAGGGAGCGAGGGATGTAGTAAAATCGGAACAGTGCATCGGAAAGGAGATACTCGTATCCCAAAAGTAAATCCTGTCGTTTCCATTGAAACGTGACTCGACAAGGAGGAGGAGAAGTCATTGAGCACATAGTATTTCATAGCGACGTAATTTCTGTGTTAATTATTCATGTGAAGGAGCGAGGGATGTAGTAAAGTGGGAACAGTGCATCGGAAAAGAGTTACTCGTATCCCAAAACTAAATCCTGTCGTTTCCATTGAAATGTGACTCGATTTAGGAGGAGCACATAGCATTGAGCACATAGTATTTCATAGCGACGCAATTTCTGTGTTAATTATTCATGTGAGGTAGCGAGGGATGTAGTAAAGAGGGAACAGTGCATCGGAAAGGAGTTACTCGTATCCCAAAACTAAATCCTGTCGTTTTTTTATTGATACGTGACTCGACTTAGGAGGAAAAGTCATTGAGCACGTAGTATTTCATAGCGACGCAATTTCTGTGTTAATTATTCATGTGAGGGAGCGAGGGATGTAGTAAAATGGGAACAGTGCATCGGAAAAGAGATACTCGTATCCCAAAAGTAAATCCTGTCGTTTCCATTGAAACGTGACTCGACAAGGAGGA